>NC_037685.1:30569224-30834702 GCF_003255815.1 Theropithecus gelada | reverse complement strand
CAATGCCATCCCCATCAAGCTACCAATGAGTTTCTTCACAGAATTGGAAAAAACTGCTTTAAAGTTCATATGGAACCAAAAAAGAGCCCGCATCTCCAAGACAATCCTAAGTCAAAAGAACAAAGCTGGAGGCATCACGCTACCTGACTTCAAACTATACTACAAGGCTACAGTAACCAAAACAGCATGGTACTGGTACCAAAACAGAGATATAGACCAATGGAACAGAACAGAGTCCTCAGAAATAATACCACACATCTACAGCCATCTGATCTTTGACAAACCTGAGAAAAACAAGAAATGGGGAAAGGATTCCCTATTTAATAAATGGTGCTGGGAAAATTGGCTAGCCATAAGTAGAAAGCTGAAACTGGATCCTTTCCTTACTCCTTATACGAAAATTAATTCAAGATGGATTAGAGACTTAAATGTTAGACCTAATACCATAAAAATCCTAGAGGAAAACCTAGGTAGTACCATTCAGGACATAGGCATGGGCAAAGACTTCATGTCTAAAACACCAAAAGCAATGGCAGCAAAAGCTAAAATTGACAAATGGGATCTAATTAAACTAAAGAGCTTCTGCACAGCAAAAGAAACTACCATCAGAGTGAACAGGCAACCTACAGAATGGGAGAAAATTTTTGCAATCTACTCATCTGACAAAGGGCTAATATCCAGAACCTACAAAGAACTCCAACAAATTTACAAGAAAAAAACAAACAACCCCATCAAAAAGTGGTCAAGGATATGAACAGACATTTCTCAAAAGAAGACTTTCATACAGCCAACAGACACATGAAAAAATGCTCATCATCACTGGCCATCAGAGAAATGCAAATCAAAACCACAATGAGATACCATCTCACACCAGTTAGAATGGCGATCATTAAAAAGTCAGGAAACAACAGGTGCTGGAGAGGATGTGGAGAAATAGGAACACTTTTACACTGTTGGTGGGATTGTAAACTAGTTCAACCATTATGGAAAACAGTATGGCGATTCCTCAAGGATCTAGAACTAGATGTACCATATGACCCAGCCATCCCATTACTGGGGATATACCCAAAGGATTATAAATTATGCTGCTATAAAGACACATGCACACGTATGTTTATTGCAGCACTATTCACAATAGCAAAGACTTGGAATCAACCCAAATGTCCATCAGTGACAGATTGGATTAAGAAAATGTGGCACATATACACCATGGAATACTATGCAGCCATAAAAAATGATGAGTTTGCGTCCTTTGTAGGGACATGGATGCAGCTGGAAACCATCATTCTTAGCAAACTATCACAAGAACAGAAAACCAAACACCGCATGTTCTCACTCATAGGTGGAAACTGAACAATGAGATCACTTGGACTCAGGAAGGGGAACATCACACACCGGGGCCTATCATGGGGAGGGGGGAGGGGGGAGGGATTGCATTGGGAGTTATACCTGATGTAAATGACGAGTTGATGGGTGCAGTAGACCAACATGGCACAAGTATACATATGTAACAAACCTTCACGTTATGCACATGTACCCTACAACTTAAAGTATAATAATAATAAATAAATAAATAAATAAATAAAAATAAAAAAAAAAAAAAAAAAAAAAGAAGTACAGCCTGGATTATTCCCAGGTCTCTTCCATTACAAACCCTGAGTTCCTTTTTGCTAAACTGTATTGCCAGCCCTCATTGTTTAGCCTTTTATAACCAGCACCTAGCATTGTTTCTAAAATATTACAGATGCTCAACAAATATTTGTTGAACAAATGGACAAACACTATGTGATTTGTTGAACACATGGACACACACAATCGGTATAGCAGGACAAACACTATGTGATTTTTAAAATTATCCAAAAATTAATACTTTGAAGAGAGCATTTCACTTTGCTTTAGGCCAGTCACGGATCAGTCATGGATGAAAAAGTCAGAAATGCCTTAACAGAAGTTTTGAGATTTTTATCTGGGTCAACAAACAACTGATGTGATTACACGATGTGGAGTTTCTCTGCTACGCATACTTCTGTTGTTTTTAAACATATTATTTGTAACACCTCACATTTATCTTACTTTATGCTAAAGTATTTGAAGAAAATCTGATTCCTACTCAACACATAGTTCTCCTACTCTAGTACACTGTGTAACAATTAGGCAAGTATTAGGCTGTGGTCCATTTTACATACCCATCCTTACTCCCAGATCTATACCAATGCAATCATTGTTTCCATTCTCATGATGGATACATTCTTGAATAGCAGGGGGTTTTTTTGGTAAATCATTGCTTGCATTCAACTTTAGGTGACAGTCATACATGATGCCAATATAGCTATTCCAAAAACTTACACTTTACATCTACAGAAAGCACATGCAGCTAGGTAGAAAATAGGACAATAAATTCATCTGTCAATGTAAGTGTCCTAATTACTCCATGCTGCCTCTGTTTTGGTTATTTTTGGAAAAAGAGTACAAAAGGCCTTATTGCCTTTCAAACTGGTTAGTAAAAGTAGTGAGAAGTAAGCAAGTATGGTGAACTTTGAAGGGACAAAGTACAGAAGAGGGGCTGACTCTATGGAATGCATTTCTCAACTGACACAACGATCGCTAAAAGGATCCTTGGGTATACGCAGGTCGCCTCTGTTGTGATTTCTGTTTATTCAGGGCTCTAGTCAATGATATACTGCTGTGCTGTTCAGTTAACAGACTCTGTAGTTGTTTTCACCCCATAAGAGGGATTCCCCTGGGGGTTAAATGCTGGTTACCAGTCTCTCCTGACAGACTAGCAGGTATCTACATTAGGCAATTGACTCCATAATTTTTTTAAAAAGTATTTTTAGCTGAGAGGCATTTTGAATTTTTCCCCCAAAGTCAAACATAGTGCACTGTTTATTTATTATTGTTTTAGAACTCATCCTTAGTAATATTCTTATCAATATTTTGTATCCTACCAAGAGATAAAGATCAAAACTTATAAACATTTTGTTCTCTACTTAGTAGAGTACCTATTATAAAGTCTACCTAGTATAAAATATTTGTTGGGTTTGATTTTTATTAATTTTTAAATACGTTTTGAGATATATAATTATATACGATTAAATACCTTTTGAGATTTTATTCTGATTTAAGTTCATTTTTATTATAAAAGTGATACATTAAATTTAAAAATCCCTTTCAACCACATATGAATAACATTACACATACAACTTTAATAATCATGACTTATACTTAGTTCCATATATTTTCCAACTTTTCCAATCTTGAAGGATTAAGAATGTTCACAACTTTGAGTATACATACATATGTGTACACACACACACAAACACACAATTTTCCCTAAGAATTGTCCTAGCAAACAACAGTTACTTTACAAGCCACCTTGCCAAAATTCTGCAAACTATTTTTAAGTTCATTAATTTTATTTTTAAAATGAAAGAATGAATACAACCTTCAACATACACAATCTGAAATAATCTAAATCTGTGTTTAAAAACTGTCACTTGATCACTTTCTGTTTTGTACCTGATGCATGGAGGCCATTCATTTAATCTACTAGTCTCTCAATAAGTATTTATTATGTACTCTGAAGCAAGCAAAAATCAGAGACATTCATTCCATTAACTGGATTTCAGTCCCAAAGTAGGAGAGAAATACGTAAAAAAATTATTGCAACACTATGTTACAGACACAATTATAGAACAGTAAGCACTGCTTTGATAATATAATAAAGGAAATAGTTGATTATCTCTGTATGAGTTTATATGAGGTGAAACAATGGCAAAAATGGGCTAAGCCCCACTTGGGCTTAAGCCTTAATATTGGGGTAAAAACACCCGAGCAATAAAGAAAATGTGAAGAGCCAGGCATTGTGCTAAATGCACTGCAGTAAATATAAATTGCAATAATATTTTGTTTCCAAACATTGTTACTGTAGAAATATTAGAAACTACAAAAAAAGAATTCAAATGTTAAAATACTCACAATTCAACTAACCAGAGACAGTGTATAAAGTATATCCTTCCTGTATACTGTGTTCAGTGATTGAGTTTCATGAGTGATATAAATATCTTTCTATAATAGTAAACAACAATCCACAAAATAATTTCACCATTATTCTACTATACAAGTATCCAATTATTTACTTACCAAATCAACTATTTAAGCATACTTGTGAATTTTCCATTTTTAAAAAAATTATACAGTGGTCAATGTAACGAGCTTCTTCATACAAACATCTTTAAGCACATGCCTGTGTTCTTCAAAGTAGAATTTCTGGATCTACATGCAATTTTAAGCATTATGGAACACGTGTTGCCCTACAGAAAGCTGATATAATTTTCACTGTGTGGAACCAGGACTTCACCGACATTCACGTTAGGAAGTCAAACTACCCTGGTAAATATCCAACTCAAACCTATGGGTGCCTCTAAAATCTCAGTAGCTGGCAAGGCCTTCTGAAGTCACATCAGAGATGCATTTAACATATGAAGTAGAGTAATGGTTACCTGAAGATGTGGGGGCAGGGATGTGAGGATGGGTAGGAGAGAAGAATGACAAAGGGCCACGAGAAAATTGTTCGGTTTGGATATGTTTTTGAATGTCTATGTTCACTATCTTGGTATTGATGATGATTTTACCTGCTTATACATAGGTCAAATGTATCAAATTGTACGTTCAAATTATGTGCAGTTAATCGTATGTTAATTACACCTGAAAGCTGTTAAAAATTCTAGGTCTAATATAAGATGTGATTTAATTAATCATAACTTGCCTATGATGTTTTAACTTAGAAACTGACGGAACTACTAGACAAAGAGAAAGGGAGAAAGAGGGGGAAGCTGGGGGAAGAAAAGTGTTCTCAACATTGTTCTGGAAAAGGATTCTTTGACTGATTATGGTTTTGTTTTGTTTTGTTTTTTGTTTTGTTCATGGAGAACGGGTATCCATTCCCTCAAGCATTTATCCTTTGAGTTACAAACAATCCAATTATATTCTAAGTTATTTTAAAATATACCATTAAGTTATTATTAACCATAGGCACCCTGTTGTGCTATCAAATAGCAGGTCTTATTCATTCTTTTTATTTTTTGTACCCATTAATCATCCTCATCTCCCCTCTACACCCCTACTACCCTTCCTAGGCTCTGGTAACCATCCTGCTACTCTCTATGTCCATGAGTTCAATTGTTCATTGATGGAAATTAAGGCTGTGGAGGCAGAAATAATTTTATAAAGGTTTTTATTAAAAGTCAAATGTGAGGATCAACCTGGAAAGATATACCAACAAAGTTGGGGGTGCTTTGGAGTCTGTCACAAGGTGAAAGGTTTTTACAGGAACATTTGAAAGGTGGAAGGGGCAGTCCTCATTACTGGAGTTGTCATCTTTTTGTTAGAGAAGTTATGATCCTTAGCTACAGATGACATCAGACAGACTGAAAAATGTCTACGTGCAAGACAATCGGTAGAATTTCATGCTTCAGCTATTTTTAAATAAATCAGTGTCCTATTGAGTGTCAGTAGGTTACACGTTGATCAGCACCTCAACAATTTGAGGAATTTGAGATAAGATTCTTCACCCAGAGAGAGAATGCCACCATCGAGTCACAAGACCTCCCCAAGGTGGATTAATTAGGAAGTCTGCTTATTCCTAAACAATCAACTGTGACTACCTGTAGGTTATCACTGTGAGCAATACTCTGTAGAAATTCCCTTTAAGTTGACCAAACTATAGTTGGTCCTCCTCAAATGCAGTTTTAAGTTCAGTTACCATGGTCAACTGGAATCTAAATTAAATGCAAAATTCCAGAATAAACAATTTATAAGCTTTAAATTGCTTGGCATTCTGAGCAGTGTGATGAAATCGCGCACCATCTCACTCCATCCCTCCCAAGGCATGAATCATCCCTTTGTGCTGTATATCCTACCTGCCCTTTAGCTGCTTAGTCCTCTGGGTAATCAGATCCACTGTTCTGGTACGACAGTGTTTGTTGTGTTCAAGTCACCCAGATTTTACATAATAATAGCTCCAAAGTGCCAGAGTAGTAATGCTGGCAATTAAATATGCCAAGAGAAGCCATAAAGTACTTCCTTTAATTGAAAAGTAAAAGTTCCCCACTTAATAAGAAAAAAAACTCATATTCTGAGGTTGCTAAGATCTACAGTGAGAATGAATCTTCCATTCATGAAATTGTAAATAAGAAAAACAAAAATGTGCTAGTTTTGCTAGTCCACCTCAATTTACAAAAGGTATGGCCACAGAACATGGTGAATACTTATTTAAGATGGAAAAGACATTAGATTTGTGGGTAGAAGACATAAATTGAAATATGCTCTGATTGATGGCAATTGAGATCAGGACTATCAGAGGTTTCAGGCATCCACTAGGAGTCTTGGAACCTATTCCCCGCACATAAGGGGGGACTGAATTTAAAGCAGTGTTTCTCTGCTGAATTGCACAGGAATAGCCTTGATCTACCTATTATATATTCCAGAGGCCAGACCTCCTAACTCAGAACTCCAGAGTAGAAGCAAGGAACGTGTATCTTTCCAGTTCCCTTAATCAGCTTCTTAAGAAAGATCCAAATCTCTTTAATTCATTGTCCAACAAGCAACCTTCTTCTCCATGACTTAGTCTCCTGAGAAGACAATTTGTCACCAGTAACCAGGAGAGTAAGACATTTGAAAACACATGTTTAGAATTTCTTAATATAGCATATTAATCTTTATAAATCTTTTTTTATTATTATTATACTTTGAGTTCTAGGGTACATGTGCATAACGTGCAGGTTTGTTACATATGTATACTTGTGCCATGTTGCTGTGCTGCAGCCATCAACTCGTCAGCACCCATCAACTCGTCATTTACATCAGGTATAACTCCCAGTGCAATCCCTCCCCCCGCCCCGCTCCCCATGATAGGCCCCGGTGTGTGATGTTCCCCTTCCCGAGTCCAAGTGATCTCATTGTTCAGTTCCCACCTATGAGTGAGAATATGCGGTGTTTGGTTTTCTGTTCTTGCGATAGTTTGCTAAGAATGATGGTTTCCAGCTGCATCCATGTCCCTACAAAGGACACAAACTCATCCTTTTTGATGGCTGCATAGTATTCCATGGTGTATATGTGCCACATTTTCTTAATCCAGTCTGTCACTGATGGACATTTCGGTTGATTCCAAGTCTTTGCTATTGTGAATAGTGCCGCAATAAACACACGTGTGCATGTGTCTTTAGAGCAGCATGATTTATAATCCTTTGGGTATATACCCAGTAATGGGATGGCTGGGTCATATGGTACATCTAGTTCTAGATCCTTGAGGAATCGCCATACTGTTTTCCATAATGGTTGAACTAGTTTACAATCCCACCAACAGTGTAAAAGTGTTCCTATTTCTCCACATCCTCTCCAGCACCTGTTGTTTCCTGACTTTTTAATGATCGCCATTCTAACTGGTGTGAGATGGTATCTCATTGTGGTTTTGATTTGCATTTCTCTGATGGCCAGTGATGATGAGCATTTTTTCATGTGTCTGTTGGCTGTATGAAAGTCTTCTTTTGAGAAATGTCTGTTCATATCCTTGACCACTTTTTGATGGGGTTGTTTGTTTTTTTCTTGTAAATTTGTTGGAGTTCTTTGTAGGTTCTGGATATTAGCCCTTTGTCAGATGAGTAGATTGCAAAAATTTTCTCCCATTCTGTAGGTTGCCTGGTCACTCTGATGGTAGTTTCTTTTGCTGTGCAGAAGCTCTTTAGTTTAATTAGATCCCATTTGTCAATTTTGGCTTTTGCTGCCACTGCTTTTGGTGTTTTAGACATGAAGTCTTTGCCCATGCCTATGTCCTGAATGGTACTACCTAGGTTTTCCTCTAGGATTTTTATGGTATTAGGTCTAACATTTAAGTCTCTAATCCATCTTGAATTAATTTTCGTATAAGGAGTAAGGAAAGGATCCAGTTTCAGCTTTCTACTTATGGCTAGCCAATTTTCCCAGCACCATTTATTAAATAGGGAATCCTTTCCCCATTTCTTGTTTTTCTCAGGTTTGTCAAAGATCAGATGGCTGTAGATGTGTGGTATTACTTCTGAGGACTCTGTTCTGTTCCATTGGTCTATATCTCTGTTTTGGTACCAGTACCATGCTGTTTTGGTTACTGTAGCCTTGTAGTATAGTTTGAAGTCAGGTAGCATGATGCCTCCAGCTTTGTTCTTTTGACTTAGGATTGTCTTGGAGATGCGGGCTCTTTTTTGGTTCCATATGAACTTTAAAGCAGTTTTTTCCAATTCTGTGAAGAAACTCATAGGTAGCTTGATGGGGATGGCATTGAATCTACAAATAACCTTGGGCAGTATGGCCATTTTCATGATATTGATTCTTCCTATCCATGAGCATGGTATGTTCTTCCATTTGTTTGTGTCCTCTTTTATTTCACTGAGCAGTGGTTTGTAGTTCTCCTTGAAGAGGTCCTTCACATCCCTTGTAAGTTGGATTCCTAGGTATTTTATTCTCTTTGAAGCAATTGTGAATGGAAGTTCATTCATGATTTGGCTCTCTGTTTGTCTGTTACTGAGAATATATAAGTATAAGAATGCTTGTCATTTTTGCACATTAATTTTGTATCCTGAGACTTTGCTGAAGTTGCTTATCAGCTTAAGGAGATTTTGGGCTGAGACGATGGGGTTTTCTAAATATACAATCATGTCATCTGCAAACAGGGACAATTTGACTTCTTCTTTTCCTAACTGAATACCCTTGATTTCTTTCTCTTGCCTGATTGCCCTAGCCAGAACTTCCAACACTATGTTGAATAGGAGTGGTGAGAGAGGGCATCCCTGTCTTGTGCCAGTTTTCAAGGGGAATTTTTCCAGTTTTTGCCCATTCAGTATGATATTGGCTGTGGGTTTGTCATAAATAGCTCTTATTATTTTGAGGTACGTTCCATCAATACCGAATTTATTGAGCGTTTTTAGCATGAAGGGCTGTTGAATTTTGTCAAAAGCCTTTTCTGCATCTATTGAGATAATCATGTGGTTCTTGTCTTTGGTTCTGTTTATATGCTGGATTATGTTTATTGATTTGCGAATGTTGAACCAGCCTTGCATCCCAGGGATGAAGCCCACTTGATCATGGTGGATAAGCTTTTTGATGTGTTGCTGAATCCGGTTTGCCAGTATTTTATTGAGGATTTTTGCATCGATGTTCATCAGGGATATTGGTCTAAAATTCTCTTTTTTTGTTGTATCTCTGCCAGGCTTTGGTATCAGGATGATGTTGGCCTCATAAAATGAGTTAGGGAGGATTCCCTCTTTTTCTATTGATTGGAATAGTTTCAGAAGGAATGGTACCAACTCCTCCTTATACCTCTGGTAGAATTCAGCTGTGAATCCATCTGGTCCTGGACTTTTTTTGGTTGGTAGGCTATTAATTATTGCCTCAATTTCAGAGCCTACTATTGGTCTATTCAGGGATTCAACTTCTTCCTGGTTTAGTCTTGGAAGAGTGTAAGTGTCCAGGAAATTATCCATTTCTTCTAGGTTTTCCAGTTTATTTGCGTAGAGGTGTTTATAGTATTCTCTGATGGTAGTTTGTATTTCTGTGGGGTCGGTGGTGATATCCCCTTTTTCATTTTTAATTGCGTCGATTTGATTCTTCTCTCTTTTCTTCTTTATTAGTCTTGCTAGTGGTCTGTCAATTTTGTTGATCTTTTCAAAAAACCAACTCCTGGATTCATTGATTTTTTGGAGGGTTTTTTGTGTCTCCATCTCCTTCAGTTCTGCTCTGATCTTAGTTATTTCTTGCCTTCTGCTAGGTTTGGAATGTGTTTGCTCTTGCTTCTGTAGTTCTTTTAATTGCGATGTTAGAGTGTCAATTTTTGATCTTTCCTGCTTTCTCTTGTGGGCATTTAGTGCTATAAATTTCCCTCTACACACTGCTTTAAATGTGTCCCAGAGATTCTGGTATGTTGTATCTTTGTTCTCATTGGTTTCAAAGAACATCTTTATTTCTGCCTTCATTTCGTTATGTACCCAGTAGTCATTCAGGAGCAGGTTGTTCAGTTTCCATGTAGTTGAGCGGTTTTGATTGAGTTTCTTAATCCTGAGTTCTAGTTTGATTGCACTGTGGTCTGAGAGACAGTTTGTTATAATTTCTGTTCTTGAACATTTGCTGAGGAGTGCTTTACTTCCAATTATGTGGTCAATTTTGGCGTAAGTGCGATGTGGTGCTGAGAAGAATGTATATTCTGTTGATTTGGGGTGGAGAGTTCTATAGATGTCTATTAGGTCTGCTTGCTGCAGAGATGAGTTCAATTCCTGGATATCCTTGCTAACTTTCTGTCTCGTTGATTTGTCTAATGTTGAGAGTGGAGTGTTGAAGTCTCCCATTATTATTGTATGGGAGACTAAGTCTCTTTGTAAGTCTCTAAGGACTTGCTTTATGAATCTGGGTGCTCCTGTATTTGGTGCATATATATTTAGGATAGTTAGCTCTTCCTGTTGAATTGATCCCTTTACCATTACGTAATGGCCTTCTTTGTCTCTTTTGATCTTTGATGGTTTAAAGTCTGTTTTATCAGAGACTAGTATTGCAACTCCTGGTTTTTTTTGTTCTCCATTTGCTTGGTAAATCTTCCTCCATCCCTTTATTTTGAGCCTATGTATGTCTCTGCTTGTGAGATGGGTCTCCTGAATACAGCAGACTGATGGGTCTTGACTCTTTATCCAGTTTACCAGTCTATGTCTTTTAATTGGAGCATTTAGTCCATTTACATTTAAGGTTAATATTGTTGTGTATGAACTTGATCCTGCCATTATGATATTAACTGGTTATTTTGCTCATTAGTTGATGCAGTTTCTTCCTAGCCTTGATGGTCTTTACATTTTGGCCTGTTTTTGCAATGGCTGGTACCAGTTGTTCCTTTCCATGTTTAGTGCTTCCTTCAGGGTCTCTTGTAAGGCAGGCCTAGTAGTGACAAAATCTCTAAGCATTTGCTTATCTGTAAAGGATTTTATTTCTCCTTCACTTATGAAACTTAGTTTAGCTGGATATGAAATTCTGGGTTTAAAATTCTTTTCTTTAAGAATGTTGAATATTGGCCCCCACTCTCTCCTGGCTTGTAGAGTTTCTGCCGAGAGATCTGCTGTTAGTCTGATGGGCTTGCCTTTGTGGGTAACCCGACCTTTCTCTCTGGCTGCCCTTAAGATTTTTTCCTTCATTTCAACTTTGGTGAATCTGGCAATTATGTGTCTTGGAGTTGCTCTTCTCGAGGAGTATCTTTGTGGTGTTCTCTGTATTTCCTGGATTTGAATGTTGGCCTGCCCTACTAGGTTGGGGAAGTTCTCCTGGATGATATCCTGAAGAGTGTTTTCCAGCTTGGTTCCATTTTCCCCCTCACTTTCAGGCACCCCAATCAGACGGAGATTTGGTCTTTTTACATAATCCCATACTTCTTACAGGCTTTGTTCATTTCTTTTTCTTCTTTTTTCTTTTGGTTTCTCTTCTCGCTTCATTTCATTCATTTGATCCTCAATCGCTGATACTCTTTCTTCCAGTTGATCGAGTCGGTTACTGAAGCTTGTGCATTTGTCACGTATTTCTCGTGTCATGGTTTTCATCTCTTTCATTTTGTTTATGACCTTCTCTGTATTAATTACTCTAGCCATCAATTCTTCCACTTTTTTTTCAAGATTTTTAGTTTCTTTGCACTGGGTACATAATTCCTCCTTTAGCTCTGAGAAGTTTGATGGACTGAAGCCTTCTTCTCTCATTTTGTCAAAGTCATTCTCCATCAAGCTTTGATCCATTGCTGGCGATGAGCTGCGCTCCTTTGCCGGGGGAGATGTGCTCTTATTTTTTGAATTTCCAGCTTTTCTGCCCTGCTTTTTCCCCATCTTTGTGGTTTTATCTGCCTCTGGTCTTTGATGATGGTGACGTACTGATGGGGTTTTGGTGTAGGTGTCCTTCCTGTTTGATAGTTTTCCTTCTAACAGTCAGGACCCTCAGCTGTAGGTCTGTTGGAGATTGCTTGAGGTCCACTCCAGACCCTGTTTGCCTGGGTATCAGCAGCAGAGGCTGCAGAAGATAGAATATTGCTGAACAGCGAGTGTACCTGTCTGATTCTTGCTTTGGAAGCTTCCTCTCAGGGGTGTACTCCACCCTGTGAGGTGTGGGGCGTCAGACTGCCCCTAGTGGGAGATATCTCCCAGTTAGGCTACTCAGGGGTCAGGGACCCACTTGAGCAGGCAGTCTGTCCCTTCTCAGATCTCAACCTCCATGTTGGGAGATCCACTGCTCTCTTCAAAGCTGTCAGACAGAGTCGTTTGCGTCTGCAGAGGTTTCTGCTGCGTTTGTTATTGTTTACTGTGCCCTGTCCCCAGAGGTGGAGTCTACAGAGACAGGCAGGTTTCCTTGAGCTGCTGTGAGCTCCACCCAGTTCGAGCTTCCCAGCGGCTTTGTTTACCTACTTAAGTCTCAGCAATGGCGGGCGCCCCTCCCCCAGCCTCGTGGCTGCCTTGCCAGTAGATCACAGACTGCTGTGCTAGCAATGAGGGAGGCTCTGTGGGCGTGGGACCCTCCCGGCCAGGTGTGGGATATAATCTCCTGGTGTGCCTGTTTCCTTAAAGTGCAGTATTGGAGTGGGAGTTACCCGATTTTCCAGGTGTTGTGTGTCTCAGTTCCCCTGGCTAGGAAAAGGGATTCCCTTCCCCCTTGCGCTTCCCAGGTGAGGCGATGCCTCGCCCTGCTTCAGCTCTCGCTGGTCAGGCTGCAGCAGGTGACCAGCACTGATTGTCCGGCACTCCCTAGTGAGATGAACCCAGTACCTCAGTTGAAAATGCAGAAATCACCGGTCTTCTGTGTCGCTCGCGCTGGGAGTTGGAGACTGGAGCTGTTCCTATTTGGCCATCTTGCTCCGCCCCCCCTTTTTTTTTTTTTTTTGAGATGGAGTCTCACTCGTGTTGCCCAGGTTGGAGTGCAATGGCGTGATCTTGGCTCACCGCAACCTCCGCCTCCTGGGTTCGAGCGATTCTCCTGCCTTAGCCTCCCAAGTAGCTGGGATAATGGGCATGTGCCACCACACCAGCTAATTTTGTATTTTTAGTAGAGATGAGGTTTCTCCATGTTGGTCAGGCTGGTCTCGAACCCCCGACCTCAGGTAATCCGCATGCCTCAGCCCCCCAAAATGCTGGGATTGCAGTCATGAGCCATCGTGCCCAGCATAAATATTTTCATATGTCAAAATGACCAAAGTGCACATAGAGTTAAACATGGGCCATTGATAAAAATATCTGAGATAGGCTAGGAAAGGGTAATACTAATAAACCAATGTGCATCTCGAAACGACAATACTATCAAAATACTTATCAGATATGTTTTTATTCAGAATGCGAGTAGACCTCTGTGCCTTTAATGAGAAAAAAAAAGGTGTCTGTAATTTGAGGCAGTGAATTGATCTTTGATCATTTCTGCAGAAGTTTTAAAGCCACAGGCACTTTTGGGGTACTTACATTTACCTAGTGGTATGGTGAAATTCATAACTGTTGGATAAAACTCTTTTTATAACCTTTATATATTAAGGCAGTCAGCAAACTAATAATGCACTCTCATAAAACTCTTACCAAATATAAATCACTACTGAGAACCCAGCCTGACATCTGAATTACTTGAATTTATATCAATGACTTACTGAATATTCAGCAATGTTAGAAATATACTCAATATTAATAATGACTTTGAAGAGAAAGTCTCACTTAAAGTTGCTGGATAGAAGGCACCAACTTAAATGAAAGCTCTTTTCAATTTCATCATGAAATTTTATAATTTCATTAAAATTAAGAAAAGATTTTTTCCCCCAGTGGAGAACAAATGGTTTTTAGCCTTCCGTGTTAAAAAAAAAAAAACAAAACAAAAACAAACAAACAAAAAAAAAACACTTATGAGATTTTTGTTTCACAGACATTCACGGTTCTTTTTCTAATTGCTTTCACTGGAGTCTAATATGGAGTAGTCAGTGATAACTGAGACAGGTTAAAATTGTTTTATTAATGTTAATCAAGTAAAGGTTGAAAACCAAGTATCTTCAAGTATATTTTATATTCTCCAGGAAATTTTACTTTTCTCTCAAAGATTTCTCATCTTGTTTTGTTTTTATTTTGTTTTATTTTTCTACATAAAAATACAATTGAAAACAGATGAGAAAGCAAGTTAAACAGAAAGATGATCTTGGTATACAGTAAAGAGAAAATAAAGGCAGAATGAAGGAGTGTATTTTGTGAAAAAAATACATACTACAATTTTACATACTATAAAGTTACATACTAGAAGATTCTATTTGTATACATTCTTGAAATGACAAAACTATAAAGACGAATAACAGATTGGTAGTTGGAGACAGGGACACAGGTGAGAGATAGGCATATTGATGAAGGGTAGGATGACACTGTCCCTTTTAGGTAATATATTAGTACTATATCTTGATTCTAGTAATGATCACACAAACCGAAACATACAATGAAATTGTATGTTTATATAACACACATACAGCATACGCATACACACAAGTGCATATTAAAATTGTTAAATACTGAATAAGATTTACAGTCCAGTTCAGAGTATGTCTCCTTGTCTATGTGCCAGTTTTGTATTGCACTACAGTGTGTGAAATGTCACCAACTGGAGGAAGTTGGGTGGAGGAATAACGGGACTCTATGTGCCATTTTCTACATTTCCTGTGAGTCTACAATTATTTCAAAATAATTTTTTTAAAAATCTATGTATTTTATAAATTTGAACATAGTAATCAGTAGCAATAAATTAAGTTTCTGGTGACTTTTTACTGACTGGAAATGTAGATAATATGTTCGAGATGATCAGAAGAATACAGGCCATGTGGAGTATACTAAAATGCATTTGAGAAGGGCACTGGGGTGAAGGGCAGGCACATAAAAGATTTATCCAGTCATGCTGCAGAGATGCTATAACTCAGGTAAACAAAAGGCCCCTGGGACTGCTGATCAATATAGACATTCCCTGCATCGTAACATGCTGTGGACAGAACAACACACTGTGATTGCAAATATAAGTCCTGTTTGCCGTCACAAGGGCAGTTTTCAGCATAATCCAGAATGAATAGCACTGAAGATTGATTAATTTCAAGGTAGTTAGTGATCTCTAAGTAATATCAGAAAGAGGCAACTAGTAGTGTAGTGATAACAATGGCTCGGCACTTCCTGTAGCCTGGACACCATGCTGAATAAGAGCTTGTATATTCACAAGAGACATGTGTGGTATTTATTGTTACTACTCCATTTTAAAGATGTGGGAAACCAGTCCCAGCAGTGTAATGTGGTATATCCAATGTAGAGGATGGTACAGAACAGAAAGAGATGTCACCCAATGGCCTCACTCAAGAGTTGTATTAGTCCGTTCTCACGCTGCTATCGAGAACTGCTCCAGACCGGATAATTTATAAAGGAAAGGGGTTTAGTTGATTCACAGTTCCACAGGGCCAGGGAGGTCTCAGGAAACTTAAAACCATGGATGAAGGGAAAGCAAACAGGTCCTTCTTCACATGGTGGCAGGAAGGATAAGTGCCAAGCAAAGGGGGAAAAGCCCCTTATGAAAACCATCAAATCTCATCAAACCATCAAAACACACTCACGACTATAAGAACAACAGCATGGGGGTAACCGCTCCCATTATTTGATTACCTCCCACTGCGTCCCTCCCACGACACATGGGGATTATGGAAACTATAATTCAAGATGAGATTTGGGTGGGGACACAGCCAACCCATATTCAGAGTCCACACTCTTGATACTGCACTGTACTGATTCTCAAGTTCCAGGAGAGTGGGAAGGATGTTTTCCTTTTGCTCTGTCTCCACAGTCCTCACACACAACACCAGGCACAGGAAAGATGCTCAATAAATTTATGAGAAAATCAATGGTGGTAATATATCTGAGTGTATGCGTGTGTGTGCATGCATGTGTATGTGTGTTTTATGATTTAAAAAAACTGGAAGACTATACAATAAAAAGTTAACAGTGACTATTTCTGGATGCCAGAGTTATAGAAAATTTACTAATTTTTTTGTTTCTGTGAGCGTATACTTGCTACTTTTTACAATAAACATGTTATAAAATAAAATAAAAGTAATCTGAAACTCAAGAGACTTTATGAACCATTGTTTCGAGAAGAATCAATTATATATATATCAAAAAATATAGCTGAATTTTCTGTTGTTTAAGATATAACAGTGACAATCTCATATTTTACTTTGGTTTTTAAATGGCACTTAATTCACTTCTCCACTCCAGAATAAAGAACCTGTCTTAATACAATTAAAAACAGTATCATTTTGCTTTTCATGGAAAGATAAACTGTGGCACTCTTCCAATAAATCTTTATGCCCAACACATTGCACATGTGCTCCAGTGTCTAGGATCATGCCTGACATAAAATCAATTTGTAATAAATGTTTGATAAATGAATGAAAAGGCTAAAGGGAAGCATCCTGGAATCAGGGTAGCACTGTGTATGCTAAGGTATTTTTCATACTAGCACATAACACTAGTATATAATCTTATTAAGAAGTTCTAAGAAAAAGGGAGCACCACTGTGTGAGTAACAATTGAAAGAAAGCAACACAGAGGAGGCTTCTTTAGCAGCAGCAGCAATTACCTTTCAAATTTCATGACTGACTCTGCAATCAGAGAACAGGATTGCAGGCTCTCATTACTGGCCTCAAACTTACTTAAGTATATATGTTTCTTTAGAGGATGGTTGTATAGTCCCTTATACAGTGTGTTAGAAAGAGTCCTTAGGAAACAGATGCCAAGATGGGAATGATTAATTTGCTAGAGTGTTATTAGGGGATGATGTGCCAATGAAAGAAAATTGAGAGGGAGCCAGGAAATGCTGGCAGAGCTTTCAGACCATGCTTCAAGTGTGACCCAGGCTGCAGGAGAGAGGAAGGGAGGGTTAGAGGAAAGGTTCTAGTCAGCCGTGTAGTCTAAAGAAGATTCAGTAAAACTGTAAGGGCAGCCTGGAGCCAAAGTCAGTAGTCACGGAAGTCCCGTGTCTCCTAGGAACAGGCCTAAGTCTCCCTGCCACATCACACATGCCCGACAGGGGGCAGCACAGAAAGGTGTGGCCTCAGGAGGAATGCAGAAATGACGTCAGAGCTCTGAGCCTGGGCCCTCAGTCAGGTCAGCTCCCTGGAGTTGGAGGTCTGCAAGGCCATTGCCATCACTACTACACATGGAATGTAAATCTAAAAAGTTCTATTACATCAAACATTCAGAGACAACCTTTTGTTTTAAATAATGACGAGAAACATCAATTTAATAACAGGATCAAGTGTGGAATTGAAACCTGCTGTTGATGATAGTGCTAACCTATAGAACTTCACCATGCACTTTTTCCATGAAGCAATCAGCATCTTTCATGGCTGATTTATGCAGAGGTGCACATTATCGTTATTAATATGTTTGCCACATGTATACCCTGCACAAAAAAACAGGGTAAGCCCTTAAATATGACATGAATGAATGCCATAGGCACGTATTTCACACACACACACACACACACACACACACATGCATATATGTATTATCCTTAGCAAGTTGTTTCTCTTATAAATATTTTCTTTCATTACCTTAATATCCTCTTAATTTTAATGGGTAATAATGATTTTATGGATAAGTTATAAAAGATTAAAATAAAGTTAATATTTTCAAAGTGTCTGATGATGACTCATAACTTGAATTACAAAAGCCTCCTAATTCTTCCCCACTTTTACATACATCCACCCACGCTCTGTGACAGACACACGCACACATTCTCATGAATTCTATACCTCTTTGAAGTCTGGTTTCTGATCATATTTATATCCTTTCCCAAATGCCTAGATCATATTGTCTTGTAGAGTAGATTTGGGACTTTTTATATGCTATACCAGAAGCATACATTCAAGGTAGAATCAACCTTTCTATGTCTTTTATGTATTACCTACCTGCTTGCTGGGCTAATAGTATGTGCTCATTAAATATTTTATTGACTGAAGAAAATAAATAAAGCCATTAAGCCATTATGTTAGATCAAGTATTTGCATTTCTTTATTTCATTTTGTCATTTAAGAAACATAATTTATATTCTTAATTATTTAAAATCATAATGGTTTTAGATAGGTATAATCTAAATATCGATAACTATATATATAGTGTAATCATATTTAATTTTCTGACGTTTAAAATTCTATTGATAACCATAACACAAAATTTATTTCATTGTAAATTTTACATGTAACAACAAATAGTAAAAACACATTTCCTTAAATGTTAAAAAATATATTTTCATCCAACCATAAGAAGGGTTCTTTTTCCAAATCAGGAATCCTTAAAGTGGCTTTAAAATGTGTATTTGTTGAAGATAATGGGTTGCATATTTTAGGGAAAGATCAAGTTTTAAGGCACTTTGCTTCAAATAACCTGAACCGTCTTTTTTCTTAATGTAAGGTTTCTGGGCTACAGATTTGAAAACCCTTTTTATCAGAGCCACCGCTGAGTTTAGCCACTCCTCTTTCATATATGTATGCTTAATACAGCATTTGGAAACCAAAGAACTACAATATTCTTGTTTTATTTTTATTTTTCCTTAGGAAATGAATGAGGTTGACCTGTGTGTTACCTGCTACTAACATATTACCAAGTCATTTGGGTCAACGATCACCTGGAATCTTGGTCTGTGTCAGTGCTATCCAAAGTGTGTCAGAAGAACACCATTAACGTTACCAGAGGACTTGTCAGAAGCGCAAATTTACGGATCCCCCAGATATACTGAATCAGAGTCTCTGGCCCAGAAGTCTGCATTACGAGATCTCCAGGTGATTTTTCTATATGCTAAAGTTTGAGAAACATCAGCATAGAGGACAATGTGGGCATCCCACAGATATATACAAATAAATGTGGATGACTGACTAGACTTCAGTTTTCATGTAAAAATTTCAGTAATATATAATGTAATAGTAGCATAAGGAAATCCTTTCTCAAAGTGACCTCACACTATCTTATGTAAATTCCCATTTAGAATAAATTGTAATAATGTCATAAATTCTCATGAAGTAGCCAATAACAATTGAGGGTCCTACTCTCAAGAAGAGGGGCAGTGTCTGGTTCTTCCCACTGAGCTGTACTGAGGAGATTCATTGAAGTTTAGCTATATTTAAGTGTCAAGTTCATGGAGTTAGGGTTTAAAACAATGACCAACAAAAGCCTGATGAAAGTCAAGACCAAACCACTAAGCCCAAGTGAGAAACAGAGAAGTCAAATTCACAGGGTAAAACTGGGGGCAGTAAGGGTGAAATCAAGTACGGGTTTCAAAGTCAAGATAAAAAATGCTGAGGTCAAAGATGACACTACAAAACAGTTAGAAAAAAAAAACAGGGTATTGAACTAAAGTCACAGGAAAAAATTTGAGCCCCTGAAGTACCTGTTGAAAAAGCTTTTTCTAGATGTAGCCTCCCACTCAATTTGTCTTGATTCCTTTTGTCTACCCAAGGGCAAGGTCATGCAACAAGTGCTAAAGCCAGGAAATGAAAGCAAAGTTTCTCAAATTCTTACATTCAGCCATCTTTCAACATATAAACACACAGCTTTATGAGCAAGAAACCTGGAATTCCACTAAACTTCAATCATTTAAATCCATGATTGTCCAACGAATGTGGTTTAAAATATCGTTCTCACATTGAGTAACAGTCTTTAATTTATTATTACCTAATAAACAGCACATTTTAAATTTTTGCCACAGCTCATTCCAAGGTCTTTTTGCCATGACTTTTTCAAAGAGTATCTGTACATAGTCACAAAATAAATGCTAGTTAAAAGCATACTGGATGTTATTTTGTTTAAAAGAATTTCACAAATACAGAAGAGTTGTTTTTTAATAATAGCTAGGAAGGTTTTAAAACAAAACACAGGTTAACAAAAATCTATTGCTCTGCTGTAAAACATATATAAGTACATAAAGCACATAAGACATATTTTCCTGTTACATTGGCTAACAGGAAAAAGATAGATATTGATTAGTAAAGGATGGAGAGACAAGAGACAAAAGGCTACCAAGAGAAACTGAAGCAGAGACCAAAGAAAACTGAAAATGAAAAGAGGAGATCAGCAAGTAGAGAAATACCTGGTGCCAAGTAATATGATGAAATAATATTTTTCAAATTCCCATGACTGACAAAATATATTAATTTCTTCATAAAGCTGTACTATTCTAGAGCCAGTCCGAGTGCAGATTCAGGAGTCAGGACACCTGCATTCACATCGTAACGCTGCTACTTACTGTCTATGCGACCCTGGATAGTCTCTGTCTGCCCTTTATGAGAGGTAAACTGAACGTGGTTGTTGTAAAATTTAATATACATAAAGGTCTTAGAAAAGTGTCTGCATATACCCAAGGCTCAACTAGTGTTAGGTATTGCTTAAAAGACACACATACTATAGAAATATAATGTGAGCCACATATGTAATCTTAAAGTTCCTAGTAGCCACAATTAAAAATAAATAGGTAAAATTAATTTTACCAATATATCTTATATCGCCTATGTCGTGGGTTGAATTGTATCCCCAAAAATTCATATGTTGAAGTCTTAACACTCAATAGCTCAGAATGTGACCTTTTTGCAAACAGGATCATTGAAAACAAAATGAGTTAAATAGGATGAGGTCATATGAGTGTAAGGGAGACCCCTAATCCAATATGACTGGTGCCCTTAAAAACAGGGGGAATTTGGACAGAGATAGGTACACAGGGAGAAGGCCACATGATGGTGAAGGCAGAAATGAGGTGATGCTTCTACAAGCCAAGAATGCCATTGCCAGCAAGCTGCAAGAAGCTAGACAAGAAGCACGAAGCAGATTGGTCTTGGACTTTCCAGGCTCCAAAACGGTAAAGCTAATAAATTTCTATTGTTTAAGCTACCCAGTTTTTGGTACTTTGCCACAGCATCCCTAGCAAATTAATATAGCCTAATATCATCAAAATATCATAATTTAGCATGTTATCGATATAAATTATAAATAAAATATTTCATTCTTTTTGTCATACAAAGTGTTAAAAATCTGGTGTATATTTTACATCATAGCATATCTCAATTTGTAGTAGTTACATTTCAGTGACTCTCCCAGATTGGACAATGAGGCCTTAATTATCCATGATGTTAAATTTTAAATTCTAGTCTTTGACTACATCTTCTATCTTACAGAACTTGTACTCTTACACTGACAATGGAAATGCTATTGATTTTGGAATTACAGTTTTTTTAGACCAATCTATAATCTGTTCACCAAATGAGGCTTTACCTTTTTCTCTCTCCACCTTATAATGCACAACTTTCTTACCCCTTGCTTTTCTGTCATTCCCATCTTACAAAACGTTATCACTTAATCAATGTAATCATTGGTCTCTTCCATTCCCATGCTCAGCTTATAGTATATTCTAGAGGAAAAATAACCAAACACCATAAGAATCGGAGTGTAAAATATTCTATATTTAACTCAACATAGCTCCCAATATCAAGGACTCAACGTACTTATGTGACATCCAGGAGCTTATCTTTATCTGCCACCATGATTCCAATTCCCTTCCTGTCTCTGGAGAACTGAGAATTTTTCTTGTTGTCCCAAACTCAACAACCTACTTGAGTATTTACATCTGAATGCCTCCCACACCCCCAAGATCCATGCCTTAGCAATCATCCCTCCAGGCTTTTCTCTCCAATCAATAGTTTCCTTTCCAACGCTTCTATAATCTTGGAATAAAATACGCTCAAGCCTCATTCACTTAAAAAAAACAAAAACAAAAACAAAGCAAAGCTCTTCCTTAAACTTGACCTCCTCTCTACGTCCTCTTCCCTTTCCACTTCTTACCCTCACTGACGTCTGGTTTTCACTTCCATTATTCTTCTTTCTGGTATCAACAATCACCTCCATGTCCCCAAGTTCCTTGGAAGTTTTGGGTTGATCTTTATAGACTTTTCTGTGGTGGTTAACAATGTTGATCTCACCATCATTCTTGAAACACTCTCATCCCTGGCTTCTGTGACAACACTCTCCTCTAGTTTTCCTTGTATCTCTCTAGCCACTCCTTCTCAGTTACTTTCTGTTACTTTTCTTCCCTTGGATCCCAAAACTCAGTGTGCGTTGTGTTTTTCATCATCAGGCCTATGGTCTCTTCACTGTGTTTACACCTTCGTTCCTCCTCTTTCTCCCAATGACCTTATTAAAACCATAGCTTGAACCACCAACTCAATCAGGGCTCTTTAAGTTTTTTTGAGTTACAGATTCTGAGTTAAAGATTCCAGGCACTCTTTGAAGAAAATGTATATTTAACAGCCTGCATTCCTCGAATTTTAGAGAGGTCTAATCTATACACTGATGACCCTCAAAATTATTCAACCGATACCACTCTTGAAACTACTGACTAAATTTTCTACCAAATATCTCCTCCTAAATAGGTTCAAATTCTTTCAAAACATAAGTTGGCCCTCCTGTTAAACTGCCCATGTTTGTGAATGGCATTTACCACCAATCCAGTTAATCAAGCCATAAACGTGTAATTCCTTTGCACTTACAAATCATGTTGTTTCTATGACTTCAGTCTCTAGCATTCACTCTCTGCAATGTATCCTAGTGTCAGACTTAGTTCAATCTTCTTTATTTCTTAACTAGCTCTCTTCAGTGGGATCCATGCCCCTACACTGCCCAACTCCAATTCGAACTCAAAGTATTCCCTATAGCTTCCAGGATGACTCCTTAGAAAAGCATCCAATGTTCTTAATTAAGATCTCACCTTCTTATATCTCTAACTTGTAGGTAACTCCTGATAAACTAAATATGATACCATGTACTGGATGAATAGTGTTGATGTTCTATAATAAAACAAAATTTCCTATGAAGTGCAAACCTTTAGAAGATGATATCTATGTATTTTATTTTTAAGTTCCATGGTATATTTGCAGGATGTGCAGGTTTGCCACACAGGTGAATGTGTGCCATGGTGGTTTGCTACACCTGTCAACCCATCATCTAGGTATTAAGCCCAGCATGCATTAGCTATTTTTCCTAATGCTCTCCCTCCCCTAACCCCACTCCCCAACAGGCCCCAGTGTGTGTTGTTCCCCTCCCTGTGTCCATATGTTCTCATTGTTTAGCTCCCACTTATAAATGAGAGCATGCAGTGTTTGGTTTTCTGTTCCTGTGTTAGTTTGCTGAGGGTAATGGCTTCCAGCTCTATCCACGTCCCTGCAAAGGACACGATCTAATTCCTTTTCATGGCTTTATAGTATTCCACGGTGTATATGCACCACATTTTCTGTATCCAGTCTATCATTACTGGGTATTTGGGTTGATTCCATGTCTTTGCTATTGTGAATAGTGCTGCAATGAACACACATGTGCATGAATGTGTATATATGTGTGTGTGTGTGTATATATATGTGTGTGTGTGTATATACGTGTGTACGTGTGTGTGTGTGTGTGTGTGTATATATATATATATTTTGAGAAGGAGTCTTGCTGTGTCACCCAGGCTGGAGTGCAGTGGCATGATCCCAGCTCACTGCAACCTTCACCTCCCAGGTTCAAGCGATTTTCCTGCCTCAGCCTCCTGAGTAGCTGGGATTACAGGTGCGTGCCACTACACTCAGCTAACATGTATCTTTATAATAGAATAATTTATATTCCTTTAAGTATAAACCTAGTCATGGGGTTGCTGGGTCAAATGGCGTTTCTGGTTGTAGATCTTTGAGGAATCACCACACCATCTTCCACAATGATTTACACTCCCACCAACAGTGTGAGAGTGTTCCCATTTCTCTGCAGCCTCACCAGCATCTGTTGTTTCCTGATGTTTTAAGAATTGCCATTCTGACTGACATGAGATGGCATCTCAATGTGGTTTTGATTTGCATTTATCTAATGATCATGAACGTTGAGCTTTTATCATATGTTTTTTGGCCACACAAATGTCTTCTTTTGAGAAATATCTGTTCATGTCTTTTGCCCACTTTTTAAAGCGTTGTTTTTCTTGTAAGTTTGTTTAAGTTCATTGTAGATTCTAGATACTAGACCTTTGTCAGATGGATAGAGAGCAAAAATCTTCTCCCATTCTTTAGGTTTCCTGTTCACTCCGATGATAGTTTCTTTTGCTATGCAGAATCTCCATGTATTTTAAACATAAAGTTAATACTATATAAATACTTAGAAAAAAATTAACAATTCACATTTGACTTGCTTTAAATAACAGAAAGCTAGCCTTTTGGGTATTATTTATATTTCTTCACAAAGACAATGAAAAATAAAAGATTATTAGAACCAAAATATAGCAACACAGGGATACCTTGACATAGAGAATAAAACATGAGCCTTGGAATCTGAAGGACTTAGGTTCAATTCTTTGCCTTGTATTTTACTTTAGATTTAATCTCTCTTAAACTTGTTTCCCTTCTTTGTAAAATGAAGACAATAAAGCCCACTTTTCAGGGTTGTATCAAGATTTAAATCAAATAATGCTTGTGAAGAACCTGGAAAACGCCTGAATACTGTATGTCCTCCATGAATGGGAACACAATGAAGAAAATAAACGTATAATATGTTGCTAGAGAGCCTGGCCACCATCCCTTTCGACCCAGGACTGTGCCTGTGTCAGAATGACTCTATTATTTTACCTACTGCAGGACTTCTTGGGCAACAATGAAAGATTAAGTGCAACTGAAGTTAGAAAAAAATCTGGGAAGGATGCCAACGGACTCAATTAGAGTAAGTTCTTAGACTCCAGGGAAGATATTTAGAGCAACAAGAAGTATCACTTCTTTGATGTCAATTACGATCAATGCATGAGCAAGCTAGATCTGGTTACCATGTGGGTAGTCACATATCAAATCATACCAAATTTCTTTAAAAATAGCAAAGTGAACTAAGAAATCCAGTTTATGAATCATCAGAAAGTTTGTTTCTGTAACATAAACTAATCTTCATGGGCCCTCTACTCTGAAAGAATTTGCCTATAGTAAGAACGTCCCAGACTCCATACTTGAAACTTCACACTGCTTTTTTTGTTCACATTTGAGGTGGAACTGGGAAAACATCTTGCCCAACTCAATACACTTATATTTGTTTACCTATAATAATTATTTATTTAGACAAACTTTAAAATATTCCACACATCTGTGCTGGGAAAGAATCAAGACAGAGGGACCGAAGAAAAGATAACTCACATTTTTTTCTAAATGTAAAATACTACCTACTGAAATAAAATAAGGTAAAGTTTATGGCAGCTTTTCATATACTCGCTCACGCAAAGCATGTAGAAAATGCTATTCATACATGTTCATATTTATCTTTACCTTCTTTAAGCATCATTGCTTTTTTGTATTTTTCAAGGAAGAGTTCAAATTCAATTCATTTACTTATTTTGTTTTGCTGAATCTCAGCTTAACATGCAGATTAATTCATCCAAAAAGCTAATAATTTTTTTATAGAAAATAGGACATTGAGGTATAAAATGTTAACTAACGGGCTTTTTCTCATTTGGGGTATATTATTTCCTTTAAAAATTGTCCTTGTTTAAAAATTTTTTTGAACCCAATCCTCAATTCAGAGTTCTACATTAAAGCAATAACTAACATATTTGGAAATGTCTATTGTTAAGCCAGGCATGGTGTCTCACGCCTATAATCCCAGCACTTTGGGAGGGTGAGGCGGGCAGATCACTCGAGGTCAGGAGTTCGAGATCAACCTGGCCAATATGGTAAAACCCCTTCTCTACTAAAAATACAAAAATTAGCCGAGTATGGTGGTACGTTCCTGTAGTTCCAGCTACTCAGGAGGCTGGGGTAGGAGAATCGCTTGAACTGGGGAGACAGAGTTTGCAGTGAGGCGAGGTCGCACCATTGCACCCCAGCCTGGGCATCGCAGTGAAACTCCGTTGCAAAAAAAAAAAAAAAAAAAAAGAAATGTCTATTGTAAATCAAAGAAAAATAGTAAAAGGCATTGACAATAGATCAATAAGGAAAAATACAAAGATTTAGAAATGAGAAAACACAAAAAGGTCTTTATAATTTATACATATATGTGGCTAGACTTGAGGTTTGATATACAAAATACTAGGTGCCAGAAGCTACACCACTGTCCACCTGGCTTCTAAGTGAGCAGCCCCTTTCTGTGCTTGCGTTATCTCAGCTTCGCTTTTTACTCCTACATTAAAGGCCAAAGAGAGATTGCTTCTGGGCCGTGCTGTTTTCCTACATTTTGCCTTTGTCATGATCTCTTCCTTTTTCTCTCTGCCTGTTGATTCAATTATAGGGCTATCCTCTACTCAGGCATAAGGCAATTCCTTTCTATCAGGTATAAGCAAATCAGGCAGTCACATTTATAGAGGGAACACAGGAGAAGCAGTGACTGACCAGCCCACTTCACAGAGGAGTTCTTGAAGAATGAGTAGAGTCTTCACCCAGGCCAGTGCTGTGCTCACTCTTTCATGGTCTTGGAAAACAAAATCCAACTTAGGTATCAAAGTTAAACTTCATCTTTGTAGGCCAAGATTGCTTCCCACCGAAGGTCCTCTTGAGTTCTCTTTTTTGGCCAATACTGTTTCCTACCACTCCTTTTTCTCTTCGCCTTAGCGGTGGGGCCTTTGGATAGGTGGATTCAATATTCCTCTAATCTGTATCAGTGTTTCCCGGCTCTTTAAGCCATTTCTCCTGTTCGTCGCTATTTCCAGTCCTGTAATAGCTTTTCTTGTACTCTACTATCACTTCTTATTCTTTCCGGAAATATGAATTCATTTGGTACCTACTTCTTTTCCTCCTACATGACTATATCCCTTGGCCACAGACAGTAAGCACAATAAAATAAAAGATCCACCATTGCCTGGGAATGTCTTTTTCTGGAAAACATTTAATATTTTTAAGGTCACCCATTCACAATTAAAATATAAATCTCTAGGCTCTAGCATGAATTTATCCCTCACTCTTTTAGGGAAAGAGATATTTGAACCTGACCGTAAAAAATAATGTAAATAGACTTCATGAGAAATACAACTTTCTAACTCCTAAATCCAATTTTAACAAACTTTTCTCAGCCTCTTATATTCTTCTTCATTCCCAGGTCCCAGAAATAGGTAAGAGGATTTCCTATGAAAACCTTGTAACTGTCCTTCAACCTACCTGGACAGACCTCGTCCTTTCTACAATACATTTAAGATGGGATTTTCTAACTTATATAAATTTGTAAAAGGTCAAATTTATTGAATAATTCAGCACATTAATTTTAATTAAGAAATGAGTCATTGATATAAGGCACATTCATTAACTGAAAGAAGAAATCTTGATTGTTTTTGTTTTTGCTTTTTGGTTTGTTTGTTTAAGAGACAAGATCTCCCTCTGTCACTGGAGTATAGGGGTACTCCATCGTCGTTCACTGCAGCCTCAAACGCCTGGACTCAAGCAATGCTCCTGTCTCAGCCTCCAGAGTTGCCAGGTCTACAGGCACGCAACACCATGCCTAATTTTTTTAAATTATTTTTTGTAGGGACAGTGCCTTGCTATGTTGTCCAGGATGGTCTCCAACTGCTGACCTCAAGCAATCCTCCTACCTCAGTCTCCCAAAGCACTAGGATTACAGGCAAGAGCCCCTGCACTCAGTCCTGGAAGCAGAAATCTTTTCAGTCAGAATTTTAGCAGGAAAACATGCCACTGGGAGATGTACTTGGTACAGTGAGGCAGATCATTTTACGTTAAATTCTTCTTATTTATCCATGTTATATCCATGGCTATAAAATGCCACTATAAGTCTACTGTAATCACAGGACAAGAAGACTTATTGTATGGCAATTTGATTTTGTTTTAAAAGGAGATACACACAGATACACACACACTGCACACACGTGTATATACACAATGTATATAAAATGTATATAATGTATAGACACTATAAATGTTTTTAATGAAAATGGGATTTCCATATTATATAGATTATAAATCATAGACTTAATTCTACATATTCTTGACACAGTCATGATGCTAAAGGATAAAACAACATATCTGTGCCATTTCATTAAAATCAGAAAGAAGGTAAAAGATACATGTAAATGGCGCTATCATTCACATTGCAATTTTTTAAACAATAAAATTGAAGTATAAATATTGGAAAGATTGGAAAAATGATTTCTGATGTATCATATAACTTGAAAATCCCAAATACTACGAAACTATACAGAATATCTAACACTGTTAAATAAAATAGAAATAAATTGTATAGGTCCAACGGCAACCACCAAAACAGAAAATAAGCAATAAGAATGTGCAGAAACTATAATGAAAAAAACCATAAAACTACTGAGGGAGATAAAAGAAGACTCACATAAATGTAGAGATATCATCTTCTTCTTGAATAGGAAGATTCTACATTATAAAGATGTCAGTTTCCTCCCTAAATGAAATCTATAAATTCAATAAAATCCCAAGGGGGTGAAAAATATGAAATTGACAATATAATTCTAAAGTTTATCTGCAAGTGTAAACCTCTGAATACCTTGCTTCAGTGCATCAGTGGGGAGAAAAAAGATAGACAATTCAGGAAGTAGCAGTGGGAAACTAATTATCTTCTTGGAAAATAAAAAGCTGAAACTCTACCCCACAGCCTTCACTACAATACATTCAGGTAATTTAAAGATATCAGTGTAACATAATATAATAATAAAGACATTAAAGCAAAATATTCATTAGTATTTTAATTGCTAGAATAACCAGATAGCATAAAGGAAAATGCTGATGATAAAAACATGCCCACCAACAGGAGGATGTTTAAAAATAATATACTGTATCTATAAAATGAACCATCACATTCATATTTCACATAGTAGTACATGGGTATTTACAATAATTTGAAAAATATCTCCAGGATAGTAGGTGTAAACGAGCAGAAAGAGCTATCTGGAGAAATATACACCAAAGGTTAATGCATGTTACATATGAATTGAAGAATTATATCCAATTTGTATTTTCATTTTCATACTTTTCTGTTACTGGAAACTTTTACATGAGTTTATATTAGGCTTACATACAAAATAAAAGGGCGTTTTCTGGAAAATACACTCACCAAAATACTTGACAGAACGCTAAAATAGAAATTAAGGTTTGAGGCCTTAGTCTGGGTTCTCTACTTAATGGGGATGCAAATCTGGCCAAATCACTTCCCTCTGTCTCAATACATGAAACTTCCATTCAATTCTCAAGTCTTCCTCTACTGCAAAATTCTGACTTCAGGGCATAGCATCCTATGCACATACAGGGATTAAATTATACCTTCTGCAACACACAAAATGACAAAATGAGGGTGAACCAAGAGTTAAGGTGTGTAAGTTGTTAAAACTCGGGAAACAAATGTTGGCAACCCCAGAATGCAACAGTGGCAAGAATGTTGTTGTGAATAAATTATTCTCTGTCTCTTCAGCTTAATCATATGTATTTATTAAATGAAACACTTTTCTTAACAATGTAATCTACTTCTATGCCACTTTTCAACATTAGTTAAGCCCTATAGCCATCACAATGCTCACATAATTGGTAATACTGGTATATAAAACTATATTAATTTCAAGCTCCAGTAGAAACGCAGAAAGACATCAGTATTTATCAAGTGAAATAAAGATGGTAGGAAAAAAAATTATTACCCTCAAAAGTATAAACAGGGTACCATAAATAATAGAACGTACTTGATCGGAAGAGTGAGCTAAATTAGGTGATTTGTTTTAAAAGCAGTTCCTAGATTTAGGGGACTTTGGTCATCATTTATTTTTGTTCTAATTCAACAAGTGTAAACTCAACTTATATCAAGGTTATAGAAAAGAAAGAAACTGTTCTTTCACAAATCAACTGTGTGACCTAAGCTAATATCTTATCTTTTCTCAGTCTTAGCTTATTTAACCATCCCCTACTCCCCCATAAAAAGATTAGGTAGGAATAGACAACTTCAAAGACCAGCTGTCATTCAAAATCTTGATTCTATATTTTTCTTTTTCCACTTAATTCCCAACAAACTTTATATTTACTGAAGTGTCTTATGCCTAATCAACCTTAACAATTTTAGAAAAAGATTATTGAACAATAAGAATTTTTACTTTTATAAATATTAACAAAATAATCCACACTGTCAAGAATTATCAGGATTCTCAAAGATGAAGTTTGAGGAAGTCAATAAATGATGTCCTCATTCCCTACCCAAGCTTGACACCAACTGAGAGATAATCTTAGGAGTCAGGTAGATGGAGAGCAAATGTGTATCTTCTTATTCATAAAAGCAATATTGGTGTTTAAGGATTAGATTTTCAGCTAAATGAACTTGCTAATTGTATCTGCCTAATTTACTCGAGTATGAGTAAGCTGAGTTAAGGATGCTCAACTCCTTTTCCAAAACTAGGATAATGAGAAGTCATTACCCTCTTCTGAGAGTAAAGAGTAAGGCAGAGAGTGGAGAGACTCAAATTCTTACTCTAGTAGATTTCATTCCTCATGATTACATGTAGCCCAAGGAAAGGAAGGAAAGGAAGATCCAAGGAAAGGAAGATCCAAGGAAAGGAAGATCCTAGGAAAGGAAGATGGTTTGCTCTGAAAGTCCCCAGACATATTCATTTACAACAAGAGTTGATGTTGACATTTCAAACAAGGTAAATTGGAAGTCCAAATATCAGTTAAACTTCTTCAGTTTCCTATTCTTCATGATGTAAACCAGAGGAACACTCAATCCCTAGGTTAAACTGGATTTTTTTCAGAAACTCCAACCTGTGTGGTCTTCCACAGGAACCATCTTCAATTTAAAATTATTTTGACATCAAAATCACCTATGTTTCTCACCATTTAAGAGTTGATAGAGTGAATAGAACATACAAGACTATTATGACAGTGACTCCACACTCACAAAATTTAGAAGTGTATGCAATCTCTAGCCATTAGGGTAGTTGTTCCAGGAAAAATGGCATTCCTAGAACCCAGTACTTAACTACTACCAAAGACTGTAACAACACCCAGTGACATCTGAGGAATAAGGAATCGATTCTCAGCTTCACCAGTATGACATCCATCTATGTCAGATGTCCAGAGGATGTATACTGGGAACTGAAAATCAAGAGCAATTTTGCACCAAGAGGGTACCGTGGGCCCTTAGCATTTGCAACACTGAAGGAGGAAATTCATCTATGTCCACTGTCTTCTCTCAGAATGGTATTCTTGTTTTCCTACAAATTTAGAAATACAGAATGACAGCAAATCCAGTCATCAAGTCTAATTTGTAGCATCTTTGTTTTCATGTCTGCATAATCAAAACTTCTTGATGCTCATTTTCATTTGAGCCCCATATTTCTAGCATCTTCAGGTTTAGTTGAGGGTATGCTCCACTCTAGGCCATGGGGGCTGTGATAACTAACTCTCACCAGAAAACTGGTAACCCCTGAGAAACCTGTCCTCTTTGGCTTATTCCAACACAGGTTTCAGCTGAACTACCTCGGCAGAAGATGCAGATAATCTTTCTAAATTCTGTTACCCTGGGGAATTAGGGAGGACAAAGCCCTGAGTCAGGATCCTCAGATGACCCTTTAACAGCTTTTGATTGTTTTAGAAGTTAGGCAGCATTTCTTTTTTGCTACATGTTTTCCTGCACTGTGGACCATGACTCTAATATATCTTTTCTCTCTACTGTTTTGTACTTCTTTCAAGAGTCTCAGGTAAGTTTAAAATGATTGACTTCGCTTTGAGGTTCCACATTTCCTTCTCTAACACAGGTAGGGCAGTGCTGCTTGCTGTGTTCAAGTGCCTTCTTTCCATTATATTTTCCTTTGTGTTGTGGCCCAGATATTTTATTTTCTAATATAATCCTGTTTTCATCTTCCATATGAGATGAAATAAATACATATTCAGAATACCAAAAATAATGGATGAATAGATAAACCAATCTTAGACTCAAACTACCACTATGTTACCTGGATCCTCCCTACTAAGCCTTGTCTTTCTTGCTCATGTCCCTTCCCTTAGATTCCCAATTCCATAAATCTCTTGGGCGTATTCCCTTAGGACACAGGCAATTCCTGTATGATGACTCATGGTAAACGTGTCATCTTGCACACTAATCATCTAATGATTCTATGATCATTTTACTATGATATCATTTTCACATCTTAAACATGTACAGAGTTTTTGTACTTAATATAGCCAACTCAATCTCAAGGGACCTACTGTAATCTTTCAGGCTTCAGTTTTAAAAGCGCATCTCTCCACAGTTTCCTGGACCCATTTAGATCAATTGTACCAGTTGGTTTTCTGAGGTTTTACCTCCCCTAGACTTTACTATTTCTAGCTATTGCTTCTGATACAGTAAGAACAGAGCCTCATTTTCTAATATCTACAGTATGAAATTTTAAGACCTTGGTTGGACTTCCTTTGCCTTTCTTCACCATCTCAACTCCCTTTCCTATGTCTCCAGGTGGTTCTCTAAGTTGTCAAGTTCTTCATAATACTTCTTCCTTCGGCTTACTCAGCCTGTCTTCCTGCCTTTGGTCTTATTCTTTTACTATTTCTCCTACTAGTAAGACTGAAGAGTATTTCCCAAACTCTTGGTTCCTCCTTGAATCCATAAACAACTCATTTCTACAAACAGACACAGAGGCTTTTAATTGCCAGTTCACTCACTTTGTCCTACTTTCAAAGAAAGGGAGATAAAGCCTCCCTTTGAGCGTTGCCTACCCACAAACAGTTTTAAAAGAGTTGCAGCTCACAATGGTGTTCTCTGGCACATGTAGTAGTGCTCAGCTACCTTGAGATTTTTTTTAACCAAAGCACTATTTGTTTTGAGGTCTGAAACACTTATTTTGTAGTGTTTTAAAGCATGTCTGTTCCTTGAGTACATAGTAGGTTCTGCCTCCCTGTGTAGTTCAGTTCGCCAGTAGCCCACATGCTCTGGCTTCCAAATGGCTAGTGATTTTCAAAGACATATTCTGTATATCTTCCAGTACAAAAACAGTCATACATGTTTGGTCAAAGACTTTCTAAAGCATAGCATCAAGGTCCATGCTCGTTAAACCTAAGGTATGAAGGTACCTGGCCAGGCCCCATCAGTTAAAAAACAATCACAAAAATTAAAAAATCTGTGTAATGTAAACCAAAAACCAAAGTGGTACTCTTACCAATACTTAAAGCCTTAATTACCCATTCTGGCTATGCTAGTATATTCATCCCTAAATTCCACTCTGTGTCTTGCTTAAGTTTTCTGGCCCAATGCACAGGATAATGAATTTCAGCTATTCCAATAAACAGGTCCCCTGTTTCCTGCCCAGGTTCAGAACTAAATGAGTTAGACCGAAGAATCAGGCAGAGAGGGACAAAAAGATGTAACCTTTTGAAAAACAGATGTTGGACCCATTGTAAAGTTAACTGGATTAAGAGAATAAAGCTGCAAAATGTCAGGGAAGAACACATATCTCTTATTGTTAAGGGACATTCATTTAAAAAAAAAAAAAAAACCTTCTTGACCCCTTTCTTTCCTCCTCCCACATTTTCCCCAGAAGAAAAGGTGTGAGTTTTCTGATTAGTAAACTTAGGAGCAGGAACTCAGCATGGGTACCCTGGCTCTATCCTTCTTCTGCTATTTTATGGCAGCCAGCCTGCCCAAAGAGGCTTCTCTACTCTGTAATTTGAGGACAGGCCCTCTTTGGGGAGATATGATATTGTGCAGAGATGCCGTTGACTGTAACTGGGTCTCTCCAGTTCACTGGGCTGAATCTCCCTACTTTAGGGGCAGACTGCTAGCAAATCCACCTAGCTAAAAAATCTAAATTTCCTAAATTCATCTGTATCTGTGATAAGATAAAATTTTCTATATCTGTCCTGATTTATGTCTCTCTCTCTCTCTGAACTGCTTCTATACCTGAGTAGAATGGGGAGGGAAAAATAAGACGGCATCATTTATCAAGTCTGTGGAGCCCTGATTCTGTTCTCCAATCACCTATAAATAATAAAGAAGCCAATACCCAATATTCAAAATCTAAACATCCTATGAAATGTTACCTGAAAAAAAAAAATCATTCAGCAGCTGCCCTTTATGTTATCTTAAAATCTCAATAGAAGCTAGTCTTCCAAAGAGGCATAGCAGTTAGAATTTTAATAATATTATTTGAAAGAAACCAAGAAGATCCTAACAAATGAATATTAATACAGCCCCTAATCTATGAAGTGTGTTTGTGGTTATTAATAGAAATATAGCTACAAGGAGTCATTCTTTGATTTCTGAAGCACGAACGAGTATATCAGCTCAGTGTCTCCCTAGAGAGGAAAAACACAGTAGGTGAGAGAAAATTCTGTGCCTGGCGATAAAGATGATCATTGGAAAAGGTCACAGAAAGGCAAAAGTGAGGTGCTAAAAACATACATCCTAACCTTTACAATGTGGTGTAGGAATAGCCCTAGCTTATCTGGTTCACTGCACAGGATTTTCTTGAATACATATTACAGTGTTCAAAGTCATTTTTCATTAATGTACCATTTTCCCACCTTTAGTGGAAAAAGAATGATTCAAAACAGTAAATAATCATAACCCCAAAAGGTCCACATTCTTACTGACATTTTACAACTTTGTAGGAATGTCCTCTTATATGTTGAAATGCCTTTTAAATCATAGTCCTCTTTGAAAAAAAAATATACCTATATATATTTGAGATGTAGTTTGCTCTTGTTACCCAGGCTGGAGTGTAATGGAGCGATCTCAGCTCACTGCAACCTCTGCCTCCTGGGTTCAAGCGATTCTCCTGTCTCAGCCTCCCAAGTGCGTTGGATTACAGGTGTGTGCCACCATGCCCAGCTAATTTGTGTACTTTAAGTAGAGACGGGGTTTTACCATGTTGGCCAAGCTGGTCTTGAACTCCTGACCTCAGGTGATCCGCCCACCTTGGCATCCCAAAGTGCTGGGATTACAGGCATGAGCCATCATGCCCAGCCTGAAAAAATAAATTTAAATAATTATTTCTGTGTATTTCAGATCTCAAATTCATTCAGTTTCTATGAGAAGGAAAGTACAATAACGGGATGGAAAGAGTGTCAAGTCTTTTGGAAACTTGCCTTCTGGAAGTCTAAGTTTTCTCTTCTGTAAACAAAGTGTGACTGGACAAAATAATTCCTGTCGTACTCCCAGCTAGGACCTGCTCCGGCGCTAACCAGAAATAATTGATTAGCATATAGATAATACCTAAGAAGATAATCACAATCATGATGCTTCCTGAGCTCCTTCCATGTGGCAAAAAGCCAGGGAAGTCGTCTTACATATCTATTATCTCTAACTGCCACAATAACTCTCCAAAAGATATGTCATTATCCACTTTAGATGCTAGAAATGCACGTGAGCCCATCATCTAACCCTCCACATCCCAGTGTCTATTTCAACACTGCTACTTAAACTGTGTCAGGTGGACTAGCTGCTTATTAGAAATGTAGAATCTTGAGCTCCCTTCTCAGACCTCCTGAATCAGAATCTGCATTACAAGATCCCCATGGAACTAATATGCACATTCACATTCGACAAGCACTGAGAAGACAATACTACCCACAGAAATGAAAAGAAATGGGCTTAGCTATTATCTTATTGATACTTATTGATAAAGCAACCGAGACAGAGAAATTCAGCTGCTTAAAAGTTATAAAACTGCAAAGAGGTAGAGCTGGGGGTGATATCAAGTCCTGTCTGAATTCAAAGCCTGTATTGTTTCACATACCATGCTATTTTCGAATTAAAATTACTTACTATTTTACTTCAACTGATAAATGATTGATAGATGACAGATAGATAGATGGATAGATAGATACAAATGATAGGTAGATATTGTTAAACACAGCTACATGATAGGTATGACCTACCTGAAATAACACACAAGTTATGACACTTGAAATAGTCTACACTGCTCTTCATTTGAAACTAATTATAACTGCATTTAATGTCATTCTTTCATTTATTATTATTAGTAAAACATTAATAATGATTATTATAAACTATTGTGATGACCTAATGGGAAAAAAAAGTTATAACTAGGACAAAGCACTTAAATAGGCTAAAAAATGTTAATAACCTACATTATATAATCAGATCATGTTACGGCAAGGTTCAGAATGCTGACATATAGTTGTAGAAACTGTAAGGTAACATTAATACATACACCAAAATAAATAGTTAACTTCATGCATCAAAATAAAGCTGCCCTATCTATTAATATGGTCTCTTGCAGATTATAGAACAACATATAAACTGATTTTATTTGGATTAAAATTTTGTAAATTATACTTAATAAAAGAGTCCAAAGACATAATGTGTTGGGAACAAGTAGTTTCCCTTATATAGAGATAAACTGAATTTCCCTAACAGTGGTAAACGTCTACTTGTTCTAATTACTTAGAATTATGTAATACATTGATACCAAAGAATACTATTAGGAGGAACATAATATTTTATTACAGTCTTACGTCATCTCCTCCAGAAGGCTACAGGCATCAAAATGCTACAGGAAAATGGTGTCCTTGGTCATTTTATTAAATCACATTTTACAAAACTTAAATGAGTCCAAGTAGACAAACTTTATTTTATATTTTAAGTACCTGTTTCAAGATTCAACCTGAATAGACATCTCCCTAATGTGTCCTTTTTTTCAGGCCAAGCACAAGAATCAAATAATCCTTTTTATTATTATTCAAACACCACCTATAGAGATTCAGAGTTGTACTACTGAGAAATCCTTTCCTATTCCTAACAGATATGTCTGGAGAGTGTCAAGTACAATCTAAGGTGTAATAGAAAAATTTAAGCAAATTCTTCCTCAAAGAGAAAAGCTCCTCAATCACAATGTCTAAAAACATTATTTTAGAATGTAATCTCATGTGATATTGACCACCAGAGCGACTGGACAGGGCAAAAGGCAGGACTTCAGAGGAACATGGGGCTCCCATAATATATCTTCCAGTGTACATAGAGAGTTCTTGCTTGTTACAAAGACCTTTTACACAAGGTAGCCATTTGACCTTCAGAAGAAACCCTCCAGGCAGGTAGACCCAGATAATAATATTGTTATAAAGTGAGATTCAGAGAAATTCCATATCATGTCCTAGACTCCCATGGTCAGTACATGCCTGAGCAAGGACCAGGCTGGGTTTTCTGTGCTTCTACTAATAAATAATGCCTCTATTTTAGAAATATGTTATTGACGTTATATGTCAAGCTGATATATGATATTGATTTGTGTTCAGTGTAACAAATGTCTCTCCATGCTAGTAACTTTGAAGTATAGAATTTCAACAGACTCCTTTTCACAAAGACAAGTTAGAGCTTTTTTCTATTCTAAGATTTTAGGTAAATAAGGAAAACAGTCATCATAATAATCTTTCTTAGGAAATCAGTTATTGCTTCTTAGAAAATCAGATACTGTTTTAGAGTAAAATACATTCTGTTTGTTATCAGTAGGGCCTTAAGCAGTTAATGAGGCCATTATCACTTCAAAAATATGCCATAAGTGAAATTAAAAGACTAAATATCTGCTTAAAATTGGATAATAGATTCATGGAGAGTAAAACTGAGGTTTGAAGGTGAGGAAAACAAATATTTAAGTTCACATGCTACATAAGGCACTTTTTCTGAACTGATCAATATGTTGCTATTTTCGATGAAAACTCTATGTGTTATATTTATATATAAAGGATGAACAGTGGGTTTTCATAAGGTTCTCCAATTCAGTCTCTCTAAACAACGTGGTTAAAGACATAGTTCTGTTAAGTGTTAGATACTTTAGAAGTCTTTCTCACACTAGGTTTGTTCTACCAGATAAGGCACTTGCTTGTTTCAAGGACTTTATTGTGAAGGCTGTGTACATTTTAAATTATACCCATAGCCTTTAGGTATTAAGTCTGTTTATTTCATTTTTCTCTAGCCATCTATCTTCTTCCACCCTCTCCACTCAAACACATTTTCCCCATGACTAAATGACTAGACATAATAGCCTAGGACATGTAACCTTCCATGCTTTCTTCATGCTCAATAAAGAAAGATAAAAGTTATACAAATCCATCATTCTTCCTTTGATTTCATTTACAATATTTTTGTAAAACAATGTTAATTATTTTACATTAAAATATGTCTAGCTTTTCTTTATCATATTCCAAATTTCCTGTCTTGATTAATCAGGCCTTCTTAACTCCTAAGCTACGCATATATAGTAGCCTAAATCTTCTTCTAGGAGTGTTATTGATTTTATTTTATTTTGCATGTAGTATTTCCTTATGTCATCAATCTCTTTGGCCAGTGTAGTTTTACGACCTTTCTTATTCCTAAGCATGTATAGTCTTTTTTCTTTGCTTCAACAGGGTTTTTATTGATTTTCTGGAATACACAAAGAAAAATAGTTTTACTTTTTTAATCCTTTCTATTTCACTTTTATTGCATGAATTGAGGTCAGTGTTTCTCTTTACTTCTTTTGTTGTTGTTGTTGCTTTTCTTCTAATTTTTTTTTTTTAAAAAGAAGAAAATTCCCTTCTTGGGTCATTGACTGAAATTGTTCCTCAGAGTAGAGCTTTTATTGAGCTTATTTGGTTATATAAAGTATTCTCCTTCACAAATGTATTCACAGTAGTTTGTAATTTATAATACCTGTTTCTAAAAATAGCTAGTAATTTAGCATTTCTGTTTTGATCCATAATTAACTTAGTGTGGTTTTTAATTTCCAATAGTTGAGGAGGTTAGGTCTCCTCATTTATTACTAACTTTATTTTATTATGATAAAAAATGTAACTTGTAAATTGTAAAATTTCTATTTTTACTAGTGTTCCTATAGTCAAGCATATGGTTATTAATTTTATAGATATATAAAATATGTTCCATTTTAATGTATAAATTTCTATACATAGATTTTATATGATGTTCATTGATATAATCTGAATCTTCTATGTCTTCAATTATTTCTTCTATTAGATCTGATTTCAAAATAAACATATGAATGCCTCCCACTATAACTATATTTTGTATCAAGTTGTCCTTGGAGGTTTCATAGTTCTTTCAGTGTGTTTTTGGCAGCTATGCTGTTTGGTGTATTCACACTTGTGCTACTATATTTTCTTTGAAAAGTAGGTGTTTTGTTATTACACAATGTCTCTCTACATGTTGGTAAGTGCTTTTGACCATTTTGTCTGATAACATCACCACTCTTGGGCTTCCCATAAATAGAATACAGGAGGGGTAGATTTTTGACAGTCTAGCTCTCCATACATTACTGAATTCAGCCTGTTTACATTTAGTATAACAATTGGTAGAACTCTTTTTATTCAGTTGGTTTATGTATCCTTTTGAAACTTACATTCTTTTTATTCCTGTGCCAGTGTTTTGCTGATCTGGTCAAACTGCTAATCATTCACTCTTTCTTGCTCATTTGCTTGCTTTTTGTTGATATGGAAATTCCACTCTACTTTTTCATTCTGTTTTATTCTCCCTTTACTACCACTTGTAATTAAATATTTCTCAATTATTAAAACATGTGATTCTTCTTATCTCTTAGAACAATATATTCCCTGCCTCCTTCCTAAATCCCATCATCATAAGATAAAACCTTTATAATACTCTTACGTCCCATGCAGTCTTGCCTAGATTAGACATTTAGAGCATCTGCTATCTGCTCCCCATTAACAACTTGTTGTATAACTGAGCCAAAGAAGGTCCCTCTGTATTGGTCCTATGTTGTTATCTGCATAGCAGATTGGCATTATGGACTCAGAAGCCTGCCAATGCCAAATTCAGATTTCTTACACATGAAATTGCATTAAATATAGCCCATATATGCAGATTTTTAGCCATTTAGAGACTGCCTGTTATGCACACCCTATGAAACTTCACCCAACATCTGCTAGCCATAGATAAGACAAACGCCGGTGCTATAAAAGACCCCAAACCATTGCTTCCCTTGGAGTTCTCTGACCCAGAGACTCTCTGCTGTGCTTCTGAGTGATACCCCCTAGACACTGAATCCTCCTCTCCCCCAGGAATCCTCTTGCCCTCATCCCCTTCTGGGTGGTGTACTGTACCATGGTCTCTAGAAGGTCTCATGCTGTGAGGGGTTTTCCCTTGCATACAAACCTGTCAGACTGTCACCAACTAAATCTTGCTGGGTACCACCGCCACTTTGTGGATTGTCCTTGAACTCACTATACAACTCGCATATTTTGCTTAAAAAATGTAGTACATTTAGCTCTAGATTATTAACAGTTTTCTTTGACATCCTATAATTTTCATTAACCATTACTTGGCATTAAAATAATAGTTACTCCTTTCCCCCTATTATTATCCATTTAGGTATAGATGGAGATAGATGACAGGCAGACACAGAGATATAAAGATATTTCAAGTCTCATTATTCACCACTGTTTACTCTCTCCTCCTCCTTCTTCCCCTTTCTTGAAGCCTCTGATCCATTATTATTATTCATATTATCCATTATTATTTTGTTATTTTGTTAGAGTTCATTCTCAAGCAATTATTCCTCATGAGATAGACAGATGATAACATATTCCTCAGCCCATGAATCACGGAATTCAATCAATTCCTCTGTGAATCACTAGGTATCTGCAATACCTTTATTCTATAAACTACCAGCCAAACAGGTAAATTTTATCTTAGCTGGATATTGGATTCTTGTAGTAGTGCACTTTTCTCTCCATAATCTATGGCTGTCTTTCAACCTTTTTCAAACATGCCTCAACCACCCATGCGCAGGTGATCCACTGCTCTGAATGCTGTTGAAAAGCACAAAGCCATCTCATGGCAGACACAGCTGCTGGAAGATCGCATGGTGTGTGTACTGCTGTGCAACAGATCAGCTTTCTTGACTTAGGCCAGACAGGATTTTTGTCTTTTATACTTCTAAGAAAATATTTCTTCACTTCATATGTAAACTTTTCCATAGTACTTTGTGAATATTTTAAACTGAGAAAAAAAAATCAAAATCCTAAACCACAATGTCCTAACAAAAACAAACATGTTCAATGTATTGCCAACATATGAAAAGCCATAAAACGCCTTTATGTATTCTGAAGTAGAAATGACACTTCTATACCTTACAGATGTTAAGACGTAGAGTTACATATGTGGTTGCTCATTGCAGACGAAATGTTAAATAGTGGAAGATTGATAAATGATAGCACATTGATATGGTGTGATGATTAATACTGAGTGTCAACTTGATTGGATTGAAGGATGCAAAGTACTCTTCCTGGGTGTGTCTGTGAGGGTGTTGCCAAAGGAGATTAACACTTGAGTCAGTTGACTGGGAGAGGCAGACCTACCCTCAATCTGGGTAAGCACCATCTAATCAATTGCCAAGGTGGCTAGAATAAAGCAGGCAAGAGAACATAAAAGGGCAGACCTGCTGAGTCTTCCAGTCTTCATCTTTCTCCTGGGCTGGATGCTTCCTACTCTTGAACATCAGACACCAAGTTCTTCAGCTTTTGGACTCAGACTTACGCCGGTGATTTGCCAGGGGGCTCTCAGGCCTTTGGCCACAGACTGAAGGCTGCATGTTGGCTTCCCTACTTTTGAGGTTTTGGGACTCAGACTGGCTTCCCTGCTCTTCAGTTTGCAGCTGGCATATCACTTAACACTATGATCATGTCAGTCAATTCTCCTAATAAACTCCCCTTCATATATATATATATATATATATAAGTTCTCTCCCTTTAAAGAACCCTAATACATATTATTAGATACCATTCTCCAATCAAAATGAATGTTACACAGAACATTTAATTGATGGGAAAATACTAAATATTGAAATGATCACAGGTTAATTATATTTTATTCTCGTTTTGGTTGACTCCATCTTAGGTAGGCACTCCCCTGCCAATGGTAAGATGACTCTCAGGACCTCCAGACTTTCACTCTACTCTATCAGACACAATCAGGGAAAGAGAGCTTTGCTATTCCAACAGTTCTTGAAAAGAAATCCTGGAGTTTCTCTTATTAGCTCTAATGTGTTTACCCATCACCGAATCAAAGGAGGATGAGCTTGTCCAGACTTCTCCACCTGCCCACATCATCTAGTGTCGAGGTCAACCTCACTTGAACCACATGGACAGAGCAGGGGATGAGAAATGTGTGTGCTGTTATCAGATGAAAGGGACAGGGGTATGAGGCAGGCAAAAACAACAGATGCCTATTTTTAATAGTCGGTGTCTTCTCTTTTTTAAAGAAAGCAGAAAAAAATACATTCAACCTAGAAAAACTTCTTATTAGACAAACTATGCTTTATGTTTTTTTGTTTTCATTCTAACCCCCCTTACTAATACAGTAAACCAATGAGACATAATAAAATTAAGCAGAGAGATCTGGACTATCTCCCCACATGTTCTAACAGAGGACCCCTTTACAGTTGTTGCAACATTGGACATAGATAATTCTGGCTGTGGACATCTCCTGCTGCATTAATCCTTTAGTCACAGGCCTGATATTGGCCTGGAGATTCTCCAGAAATGTCCAACTATAACATTTTATCATCACAAAATTCCAAGTATTGTCGGTCCTCTGGCAACTCAGCAGACCATCTTTAGGATCTAATATAGTAAAAGCCTCAAAGTGAATGAAGGTATTACAGAGCAATAGCCATGCCCAATAGCCACATATATGTGAGGCCACTTCAACCTCCAGACCAAGTTCATCGGCATCAGCTACAGATAATTCTAAACATTAAGTGATAAATAACAGGCTCACTAGCAAAAAGTTTTGGAAGATAAAAGTCTACAGGGCCTGGCAGTTAGCATGTTCAGAGACATCATAGCCATAAAGAAGGATATTTTTTGAGGGCAGAGAGACCATAACTAAAGCCATCTTACAGCATGAGAGATGACAATGTGAACAAATGAATCTGACAGTTTACCAAAGAGAGATGCAGAACAGATAGGTTGCCATATGATGGTGATAACTAGAAATTGTAGCCCAATCTTCATGGGTATCCAAAGAAGAAATAATTAGAAGTTGTTTGTCATTTTATCAAAACTCTCAGCCACTGAGAGACATGACATTTACATTAATGTTTGCAAACATAAATTCAATACAACAATAAAAGCACAGAGACTCATATTCAGCTCATAATCAGATTATTCTACTTATGTTAAAGACTATCTTTAGCATAGTTCTTCATATTTACAACTTAGAAATCTCTGAAACAGTATTATCATATTTAATTTATTTGTCTGTGTGATTAATAAGGGAAATAAGTTGCATGGTGATTTTAGACATGAAAGAAGAGACCTGGTGATGGTTAAAGCATGATTTGGGCTAGAAGGTAGAAGTAAAAACACAGGAAAGATGAAAGGGAAGAAATCAAGCAGTTATTAAGCACCCGTTGACCCAGGCACAAACCCAGTCCTTCTGTATCTGTTTCCTCAGTTAGACCTTTCAATAATCCCTTTCCAAGACGTTAGCTTTATCTCACTGATGAGAAAATTGAGGCCAAAAGAAATAACTCACCCAGGGGCTGGTGGTAGATTTGATGGCCATGAATGAATCAGTACAAATTGAACAAAGAAATAAATTCTATGCACATAAAGCCCTAAATATTAAATACATACATATGTATTGATGTTAAAGCACATGTTTAAACACACACCACTGAGCACAGGTCAGACTGGAAAAGAAAATGTGCAGAGATCCACTTAGTCTTCTCTGTTACAGAAAAACTCCAAAGAACAAAACCTATAAAAATGAATCGGTAGCATTTCACACATTCTTATAAAGATCAGCACATCATTATCTCCATTGTGCCATTTCTGTGTGTGTGTGTGTGTGTGTGTGTGTGTGTGTGTGTGTGTGTGACATTCATGGATCCTAAATTTTCTCCAGTTAAATTATGGCATGTCTCGCCACAGGTCTGAATCATTTGTGGAGAAGTAAAATGATACTTGAGTAAGAGCTGTGGAACCAATGAAAATCCTACCCTGTGATACTAAGTAAATAGAGAGCCTCTTACTGGTGTCAGACCAAAGCAAATTCTAATGTAATGTGCAGAGAGTTGAAAACAGCATACTCTAGTTTTAGCAGTCGATATCAACAGTGGCTATGGTGAGCCTTCAAATCGAGATATATTATAATGGTTTGCACTCATATAGGAGCTGGGGGTCCACTGCACATGGAATTAAATTAACAAATAAATGGGTCTTGCATGTGTTTTCAAAAGAATTAAGAATTCTTCATTTAAAAGTGTAGTTGACATAGTAAAGGTAATTAACCTTTTCTAAATTAAATTTTTTGAAATGTTTAATAGCTGTTCTTTCAAAATGATACAGTTCATATTTGATTTCCTCTTGCATTAAGCGATCAGGATTTGGGGGCAAGTCTTTTCTGAAGCAAGTTAATTCTCTCCTCTTTCTAATATTCATCCAATTTAAAAAGAGTTACGAAAACTCTACCAGGAAAAGAATGCCAAATTTCCTCTTATTTTCTATAATTATAATAATAGTAATAACAGTGCATTTTTATTTGTTTGTTTTGCTATATACTAGATGCTTTAACTATAGGCATTGAAAGGATCCAAAGATTATTTCATTTAATACAAAAACTCTGTAAGTTAGGTTATGAGTATTATTCCCATTTTAAAAATTAGGAAGCTGAGGCTGAGAAAGCTTCAATCATTTGCCCAGAGCCACACAGCAAACCTCAGTAGAACTGGGCTCAGATTCCAGGCAACAACAACTTCCAAACTTAAACAATGAAGCACAAAAATACTGTGAGTTGATAAATAGATATATATATGTTATTAAAATGCATAATCAAGATCTTGCCACTGGTCTAAAGGCCCATTAGCTTACTCTCAAAAACATCTGGGTAACTAACACTGGTTCTAATTCTGCAGTCCTTATTCAAGCAAAACACTTGAACCAGTCTGTGTTCACGAGTGGGCTGAGAGAGATGAATAGTGATCATGCCTGAGAGGACTGTGCCCAAGCAGAGCCTGAAATCACATTGAATATTATCTAATACCAATATTGATGATGGGGAACTGGCTCAGCTAAACTGGTCCCAGGACACAGCCAGACTAGCCTATATACAGAAATGTCATATAAATATAAGCCTGGACATAAGGGGGGGCAATTGTACATAAGGAAAATCTAATGTGACCTTCAGTCACTTAGAAATTAATGACCAAACATATACACCATGGAATACTATGCAGCCATAAAAAAGGATGAGTTCATGTCCTTTGTAGGGACACGGGTGCAGCTGGAAACCATCATTCTCAGCAAACTTTCACAAGAACAGAAAACCAAACACCACATGTTCTCACTCATAGGTGGGAATTGAACAATGAGATCACTTGGACTCAGGAAGGGGAACATCACACACTGGGGCCTATTATGGGGAGTGGGGAGGGGGGAGGGGGGAGGGATGGCAATGGGAGTTATAACTGATGTAAATGACAAGTTGATGGGTGCTGACAAGTTGATGGGTGCAGCACACCAACATGGCACATGTATACATATGTAACAAACCTGCACATTGTGCACATGTACCCTAGAACTTAAAGTATAATAAAAATAAATAAATAAATAAAATAAATGCAACATCCATCACCAAAAAAAAAAAAAAAAGAAAGAAATTAATGGCCAAGAGCTTGAACTCCCATGTCTCTGCTGCAGAATTAGAGAATCTCTGCTGTATAAGCTGGTTGCACGGACTACTTTCTAAATCATTTAAATATGTAAACTGCTTTTGATTCACCCCACTAATGTCTGTGTCTAATGTCTCCATTAATCTGAACCTCTAGAACAGGGTTTGACAAACTACAGTCCATGGGCCAAATCTAGCCTTCCTGTTTATGTACAACCCACAAGCTAAGAGTGATTTTTACGTTTTTCAGTGGCTGGAGCAAAAATAGAAGAAGGAGGAGAATATTTTTGTGACATATGAAATCCAAATGTCAGTGTGTAAATAAAGTTTTATTGGAAATCAGCCATATCCGTTTGTTATATATGGTCTATGGCTGTTTTCTCACTACAAGTACAGAGCTGAGTAGTTACAATAAAGACTAGATGACTTGCAAAGCCTGGAATGTTTACTATCTCGCCATTTACAGAAACAATTTTCAGACTCTTGGTCTACAATATAAACTCCATGCCGATAAGACTTTTCCTGTTTTGTTCACTTCTTTATCCTTAACACCTAAAAAGGAGAATGAAAGTAAATGTATTGAGGAACGGAAGGAAGGAGGGAGAAAATAAAGGAGGGAGGGAGAGAGGGAGGAAGAGAGGGAGGGAGAGAGGGAGGGAGGCAGGGAGGGAGGGAGGGAGAGAGGGAAGGAGGGAGGGAGAGAGGGAAGGAGGGAGGGATTGATTTGCCATATACATGAAAATTAGATCAAAGAGTTGCTTGTCAAGAGTCTTTTAGAGAATATCTTAGCACCCTATCCAAGCTTTTTGCAACCGGCTTTACTACTGTTTATTTACCTCTATTTCTTCCCAACAGTTACAGATTCCACTAATACCTAATGTCCATCGGTTGCCTAACCATACCATGCTATGCCTGTTCAGGCACTGTTTTTCTCCCTCGATATCCTTCTGCCACCCAGACTCCAGTGGTCACTTTTCTGACTGGTGAAATTCTATTCGTCCTTAAAAAAGAAAATTAAAGAGCATCTTCTCTACACGGTCTTCCCCAGCCTATGCAGAATAAATTGCTTCTTCTACTTCACTCTCATACATAGCCACATTGAGCCAATAATTTCAACATATATGTTTATGTATTTTGCTCCTAAACACAAAGGTGAACACCTAAAAAGCAAAGTATGATGACATTTAATTGATTGCTACACCGAACCCTGACATGTAATAGACATTCAATAACTGTTTGGTAAACAGATCAATAATCAGTCAATACTCCAGTGGATTTAATGCTAAAAAGATCCAACCAGTTGATCTGACTTGACTGTCTTTTTTTTTAACAAAAATCTCTTGTGAAATTAACCTTTTAAGTAGAAATTTAAACACCCCCAAAAAAATGTTTTGTGCAAAGATAGGAAAATCAGAATCAGTGTGAAGGCTGGCAAGGTGACAAGAGAAAGCAGATTATTCATCTCTCGATATGCTTATTAAAAAGCAATAAATACCCAACATAATATACAGAGAAATTACCTAAAGTGACAAAATTAAGCCAATCATAATACTAATGTTCTAAATTTATATGGCACTTTATAAAATGTCACTTAAAAGAAAAGTTCTAAATTACTAGCAATTAAATATATGATCTGCTTTTTTCAGTGCTATCAGAAGAGGTTTATATCTAGGGATTGACAAAATTATTGAGCTTAGATGTTTAAAAGTGACACTGAAATCAGAAAAATTGGCAGAGATAAACAATTAAATTCAGCAGGGAAAATTACAAGCTATAAAAGTCCTTAATGAACATAAGATAACCAGGTAGACACAGTGGAACAGAAGTTGAATTATCATTCTTAATGAGATGATCTGCCTTTAGTGGTGTTATGTTTAATCCCAGGCTTTCTGAGGCTATGCCATAGTTCATCAACCCATAGTTCATAGACATCTTTATAGGAAACAGTGGGAGGCCTTATTTCCTATGTTTCTAAGCCTTATAGATACTGTTTCTAGAGCCATTTTACCAAGTCTTGATTTGTTTGGTTTGAAGAAATGATCTTTAAATAGTCCATAAGAGATCTGTTTCTTTAAATGAAACCAATTTGATGGGAGAATCTATTGTCAGGGTGCCCAGCTCCATAATGAAACAAGAACCAACAATTAACAGACAGAGAAAGTAAGTTGCTCATTCAGAGGCTGTAAACGCTCTTCCTAGGCAATAAAAGCCCCCTTACTACAAGTTTCTTTGACTTACCAGGAGATTAATAGAAGCCTTTTTAAAATGCTTTTTTTGTTTTCACCAGTAGCTGTCAATATAATCACGGATTCTTTTAAACAATATTTCAATCAATTCTCTCTTGGTTTCTGTAAGTTTTAAATCTTAATGGTAAACCTGATTCTCAGATTAGCCATTCTGTCTTAAAATATACTGAAAATCCACCAAATAAAGACATTTGAAACTATCCTAGTAGTATATTAAAAAAGGGAGGGGAGTGAAGAAGTGATTAGCAATGAACATGTTAGGATGAGTTAATCATTGATATTTCTTTCTCAAAACTTACTGATTTACTCTAAGGAAATGAGAACTCTATTGAGTAAAGGGGAAACGACATTGAGAGGTGGGAAGCTCTCCGTGCCTATTTTGGAGACAGAGGTCTTCAGGCAGCACTGTGCAGTAGAATTCTTGGAGATGGAGAAGTCATGTGAGCTGCTATCACATATTACCACGGTGACCTCTCCAAACTTATGGTAACTGTTAATTCACCTGCCTGTAACTCCAAGCAAAATATAGGCTCTGTATGTGAGAAACGTCTGTTAGTTCTTCAGTATCTGGCTTCTCCTTTCTGTCTGGTCATATGGCCATGCAAAATAAAGCCTTCATTTTTGGTCTCCCTTGAAACCAGGTGTGGCAAAATGTGATTTTTTTTCTCGTCAGTAGAATATGAGTGAAAATAATACGTGCAACTTCCAATTCATATTTTGGCTTAAAGAGAAGGAGCATACCTTTCCCTATCTTCCCTCCTTCTTCTAACTAGTATGTGGACATGTGGGAATTATCTTGTGCCATATACGAAAGGCCAGTTACCTAGTGATATGGGATGGTAAATAGATGTAAACTGCCTGGATTCATTAAACTACTTATATGGACTCTTATGAGAGAAAGAAATAAGTGTCCACCTTGGCTACACTGAACTTTTATCTTAATTAAAATATCCTGTGAGAACAAAACCCATCATTGTGCAGTTGTTTGTAATCCTAATGCCTCTTAGTAAATCATGTTGGGTCAGTCAATGAATATTTGATTAATGGAAGGACATCTAGACATATTAAAGTGGAGAGATGGATAAATATATGAATAAATGAATGGATGGGTCAATGAGTACATGAATAGATGGAAGGATGGATTTGCAAAAAAAAATGGACACTGAAGAGGGAAGATATGAGTATTAACTTAAAACATTTTTGCCCTGGACCTGCCTATGCTTCAGTCTTTCAGTAACACATGAACTCAAGTTGAGAAGACTTAAGGATAGGAATATCTTGAGTATTCGTAATCTGCCGTTATAAACATTGGTCAAAGCTTCATGATCACCCTCTTCTACTGGTCCCTGAATTGCACAGAGCAGTTTTCTAACTCCACTGTCAGATTTCTCTTCTATTTTCTTTTAATTCTCAGCAATTAACCTTAATATTTATTTCATATAGAAATTAGAAACTCTGGCCAGGCACAGTAGCTCACACCTGTAATCCCAGCAGTTGGGAGGCCAAGTGAAGGGGATCATTTGTCTCTAGGAGTTCAAGACCAGCCTGGGCAATATAGGGAGATCCTGTCTCTACAAGAAATTTAAAAATTAGTAAAGCACAGTAGTGTGTGCCTGTAGTTCCAGCAACTCGGGAGGCTGAGGTGGGAGGATCACTTGAGCTAAGGAGGTAGAGGGAGGTTGCAGTGAGCCGAGACCATGCCATTGCAGTCCAACCTGGGTGACAGAGTGAGACCTTGTCTCAAAAATAAAACAAGAATTTGGAAATTCTCATACCAGACTTCCTGAGTTACCTGATACCAAACCTACAAAATAACGTACACCTCTTCCTTTCAATTATCCCTTCATATTACAGAGAATAGAGTTACCTCCTCAGTGCCACATTTGAAGAAAAAATTCCCAGGCTCATGTTTCCTCTGTGATTGCATCTCCTACTCGACTCTCAAACCTCTGCAAACTGGCTCTGTTTCCACCAAGTCAAATGCAACTGCTCTTACCAATATGACTACATCCAGCATATCTCTTTCAGCTCTTATTTATACTCTCATTGGCATATGGTATTGGATATCCACTCACTCTGTTCGAAGCACCATCTTTCACTGGTTTTTGACATTGCAACTTCATGGTCTTGTTCGCTTCTAAGGCAGTTCCTTTCTCAGTCGTCATCTACTTCTCCTCCTAACTTATACTTTAAATGTTAATGGTCATCAGGACTCAGTCTTCTCTCTCAACACACTCTCTTGGTGATCTCAGCCACTCCCTTTGTTTTAGTAACCATGAATATGGTGATCATTTGCACTCAAATTTTTCCAATTCCATCTATTGTAATTTCTTATATCCAAAACCTACTAGATATTTCAACGTCATGATTTAAAGATGCTGCAGGTCAATATACCAAAGCTGATTTTTCACTTTCCCAACCACTTCTTCCTCTTCCTTGTAGTTTTTTCTATGAAATTTTGTAATAAAATATTTCCAAAAATCTCAATTTTCCAGATATTAAGATTTTGGAATAACACACATTCCTAACTGATCTTCCTGTCACAAATGTTAGGCAAGATGGAAATATCTGTGATATGGTTTTGCTGTGTCCCCCCCAAAATCTCATCTTGAATTCTAACTCCCATAATTCTCACATGTGGGAGAGACCTGGTGGGAGATAATGGAACCATGGGGTCAGATTCCCTCATACTATTCTCATGATAGTGAATAAATCTCATTAAATCCGATGGTTTTATAAGGGGAGTTTCCCTGCACAAATTCTCTTCTCTTGTCTGCTGCCATGTGAGACATGCCTTTCACCTTCCACCACGATTGTGAGACCTCCCCAGCCACGTGGAACTGTAAGCCCATTAAACCTCTTTCCTTTGTAAATTGCCCAGTCTCTGGGATGTGTTTATCAGGAGCATTAACACGGACTAAAACAATCTGTAATGTCATATATCGAATAGGGTGTATTTGCCTTAGACTTCTAATTTAATCCACACAATCCTATGTCAGGTAAAACTATTATTCCCATTTTATATATAAAAAATTAAGGTTGATACAGAGTAAATAATTTGCCCTAAGTACCCCTTTTAATATGTGGTGGATTTGGGATTTGAGTGTGGGATTGTATGAATCCATAGCCTAATGTGTGCAACAGGACTTGCCCCTCTGCCTTGTGATTGTCTATTTCCCTGTTCACGTCACCCACCAGATATGGACAGATGTTCTGTGATGGTAGGGTTGTTATAAATATCTCTATTATTTTTGTTATACTCAATAAAAATATTAAGTAAAATCATTATATATTCACTTAAAATATTTTTAAAATACTAACAAAGAAAATAAATTAGGGTGATGAGTTATGATCAGCTTAATACACAAGAATATTATATGTATCTCATTGTATTGGCCTGCATTTTTCTCCCTAATTTTACTGACAGGATGAGTGGTTGTGTTCATAACTCTCTAATATCACAAGGCTTTGTTTGTTTGTTTTAATCCATGGGTATCATCACTCGCTAACATCATAGATTCCTCTTTGAATTTGAATATTTTACTTCACCTTTGTACTTTTTTTACTGTTAGGCAGAGCTGTATACTTTTCTTTCTTCATATCTGCTCCATAGAATCTGGACAACTGTGGCATACTGAATGTTTGTGATGTTAAAAGGTGAGGAGAGGATTATCTGATGGAAAACTTATCAAAATCTAAGGTGCCTGTGCTTTTGGATGCGTCTTACTGCATTTCAAATGCAACAGTGCCCAGCCATTGATGATGGCAGGTTTTATAATTTACTATAGCAATAATATATGAAGAGTGCATAGAAGAGAATAGTGAGGGCTACAGAAGTATAATTTATCCTTTATATTATCACAGTCACCTGGGGAAATTCTTATCACGAGAAGAGATGGTCTTGTCCCAGCCAAACAAGACTGCCATTTATCCCTTGTTTAGTATTCCTCAGCCTTATATGACAGAAATAGCAAGTTTCCAGAGTTGGAAAATATATAACTAAGAGTGATAACCAGAGGCAAAATGACTGAATAACAGATAGGCTTCTCGTGTCAATGCCAGCATGCAGGTAATTTGAACATATCTTATTAGGTATGGATAGAGCTCAGAAACCATTAACGTGGAAGAAGAGGTCAGGTGGGGCCCAGCTACAGACAACACAAGGAAGTTGAGGCAGGTAAACTGTCAAACACAGAGGCCCAGCAGTGTCCAGGCGTATGTCTCATCAGGAAGGAAAAAGAGAGTAACAGGAGAGCTGGCAGCAAAGAGTAAGCAGGAACGCAGGCAAGGTGATGGGTGTCAGGATTGCCAAGGAATATGCATCAGGACTATGGTCATAGGGACTGCAAGGGTTCTGGCAACAGTCAGGAGACCAGTTCTTGGGGAATTAGCAGATCTGGTAAGGAACCAAATTGTGGACTTAGAAACATTAGAATACAGGTACCCATGAGCTGAAACTGGAACATAAACCAGAAGCTTAGTGCTAGGGAATGATGAAAAATCTTGACTGGACTGTAAGATCAAAGAAGAGCCAGAAGCCGGCTGACTTCCTGATGAACTAATGGCTGAAGGTTCTTTAAAATTTCTCTAACTAAAGATTCCGAATCTGAGGGAAGGCTGGGTCTGGAGGTGAGAAATTGAAGCCAGCTATGACAGTTGAAGGCACTTAGTGACTGGAAGCAAAGCAAGCTGCACATTTTATCTTTATCACTTAAAGTCATGACCTTGGGCAAAGAACATTGTTGTCATATATGCCTAATAGCCTTGACCATTCCGAGAGCTGTTATAAGAAATTCACACAGAAAAGATGTTTCCTAACTGCTTGGCAAAGAATTTTTATATTCTTGTACTAGTTTTCATTTGTTGAATCTTCTAATCTACATATCTCTAAAATCTTTAGGCTATCATTTAAAACCCAATGTCATATGCCCTCATTAAGGAAGCAATTTGGTTAACTAATGTCATTATATTACTGAACATTCTAACTAATCTGACAAATTTTTCATAACCACCTAGTGGGATCCAGACTCCCTGGCAATTTCTAACAGACATGCTGAAAGATTAAAAAAAAAAAAAAAATCTTATCAACACTGGCGCTTTTAAAACCTCATTTGCTAGAAAGTGGTGTTAAGACCCCCATGCCTTTACAAAATGTACCCTTCAATTTGATGTAGAATCTTAGATGACACCACATTTAAGCAATTTCCCGGGCTCCAAATGTAAAACTCTCTACTGGCAAGAACATGTCTAACATAACAACCCTTCCCCACTTTCGAACCATTAGACAGAAAAGACAGAAATACTTAAAAGTGCCATTTTCTTTTAATTTAGAAATTTACCATTAGTCACACTTATTCCAGATTTGGGATGATACTTAGTCATAATAGAGTTTTTAAAACTTCACAGATGAATAAATTCCATGCAGAATTAAATGAAATCAACTAAACAGTAAAGCTAAACTTACAGCAAAATGATTTAGAAAATGAAAGCAGCCAGATGAGAATTTCAGTCTCAGAGCGAGACTCACTGATGAATTCCTGGTGGAATTGCTGATATGGCCACAAAACTACTGTCACATTTAAAGAAGCTGGTGCATTTTTCTTAACAGCCTACCCCTTTGTTTGCCACTACTCAAAATGAAAGTTATAAGAATAAAATGAACCTGACATTTAAGGAATGTGATAAAATGAGCTATGGAAGAAAAATGTACAGTAATAAAAATAGTATATTCAGAGGCAGAAACAAAACAAAAAATAACAATAAAATCCAAGCAAGTAATAAATTCTTTTCATTGCTGTTTTCCAAAGTGACAGAAGCTTGACAACATTCATATTTGTGGGATATAAAAATGTAATTTGAATTCAGCAATTAAGCATGTAAACATTTGATAATGCATTCATAATCTTTCCACCGTTCTGACATACTTTAGATGTATCCACTGCCACTAAATGCTGAACAAAAACATTAATGAGTATGCCAAAAGTAAATCTTTGCTCACTTGATAATCATCACCAAATCACCATCAGCTGACACCACACGTGGTAAACTGAAAGTACCAAATAAATAGTTGCTGAATAACTGAGCAAATGAATCGATTCCATATAATGAATGTACACAAATAGGTGTGCAGGAGGATCTGTCTTTGAATCACCCTGGCCAATCCATGTCTTCCCCCTTTCATTAGCAATTCTCAGGCAGAATGTACTGAGATTGAAACATCCTGAGATAAGGAGAACTGTCTGGAACAGCCTGGGCTTTGTCCACATCCATTCCGCAACACTTCAGCCCAGTGAGCAAAGTTTACCTTGGGGTATAAAAACCCAGAGTGCAATGCTTTGGGTTCCAAAGTTGTAGAGCAATGTGGGGTAGGCACAGACAAGGCTCCGTTCACTCTGGCCAGCTTTCCTGAGCCTTGGGGGATGGCGTTGCCATAGATCTGTTTATCCTCACTGACTATCTGTGAGTAATAAATTTGCTTTGCCTGACATCTTGAGTGAATATCCTGTTTCATTCGACTCATATGCTGGGTTTGTGTGAAACCTCTGGAGCTGGGTTTGTGCAAAACCTGGCAGATTAAGGAAACTTAACAGAAATTGGTGATGTGTTTCGAGTCCTCTTCTGGGGTTGATACTGGTGCATGAGGTGTTCTCCTCCCGGGAATCAGTACGTTGCCAAATGAACTGTTTTTATCTCAGCCTCTCGTATTGTTTTTGGCTATTTCACAGTTCTATCCCACTTGCTGCCTGTGTCAGTTCATTCCAAGGTGCTGTCAAAAATAAGCTAATTGATCATGTTTACATCCTCCCACCACTCCCAGCTCTCAGAGCTTTAGCCACTGGCACCTAATATGACACAGCATTTGAATCTCATTAGATTCAGAATTACACGGCCTGTTAATTTCAGAGAGCTGGTGCTGTTAACTGGCATTTGCAGTGGTAGAATCTCTTCAACAAAATATTTACCCCACTTAATATGCCTGAAAGATTGATTTTCCTTTCCTGACAAGGACACTATCATCAACTCCCGTGTCATTAGAGACTGCTGGTCAAAGCTAAATTTTATGCCTTGATGGCACATATCTACAATGTTGTCACACTGAATTTGACTTATTAATAGTCTGATTCAATCAGTCTAACAAAATTCTAAATAAATAAATACTAAATAGACAAATTTAGCTTCCCTCTCTATGATCAACGGGGAAAGCAAATACACAGAACTGATGTCCAATCATTAACAGCAAATACCACTGAAACTAGCTCAGACTACCCCAGTTTGGAACTTTCTAAATCTTATTACACAAAACCAAATATAATTTAAATGAACAAATATTGGTTCTCTTTTACCTCATATCTATTTAATTGTAACATTTTCTCTTGGTTCACCACACAAAGTCCCCTGAACAGTCCTAGATAACTGCAGGTATTTAAGATGATACAACCTGCTTTTTGTGCAATTTCAGCTCCCTCTGAAATTAGGCCCAAGCCCTACATAACATGCCTATCTGCTGCTGCTGCAGTCACAAAGCACCCTTAAGGGACAAATAAGTGTGTGAGTGTACACTATGGTTCTATCTGCAACAACATGTATGTAGTATATGCAAGAAGCTGGGCATCAATAGCCTAAAGTCATGTGAAATTTTATAAAGATGTAAAACACTGTACAAGCATTTTGGAAATGAAATCTACTCTCCTCTTTCCTGTTCTCTAATGACAGAAACAAATTTTGTTCTGGTTTACTATTGTACTCCAGCCCTAGCACTTGTAAGAACAAGTCCATATCATAATCCATATAAGGGTATGAATTATATTTTATTATTATTTATTACTATATCATATTGTTATTATATAATAATCCACAGTAACAAGTGGTTATTATGGATGCTCCATGAGTAACTCCTGAATAAACAATGCGTCCCCTGGAAGTTGTCACACCTTACCACCATATTCCCATCTACCCTACACAAGTCACTTGAGAAACATTGTTTTATAATGGTTTATTATTTCTTGGGGAAAAATCATTTAAGAAATCTTATTTGAAAATTTGATTTGTTTGGTAATATGAAAGTGTTCCATATAGCATTTCTACAATAAATATATTATTTGACGATAACGCTTGTTGAACTAAAAGCAGCCTTCTTCAAAAGAATCTCAGAAAATCACCATTACTCAGAAACTCAGGGGGAAAAATTCTAAAGCAATCTTAAACCTTATTTTCAATTCTGCTTTCTTGCACCTCACTACTTCTTCCACCTGGGAAGGAATTAAAGGCCCATCTCTTACTAAATGCTTTTAGTATATAAATGTTAGGGAACATGAACTGTGGATTTCCTCTGTGTGGTTGTCCTTCAGGGAAAACTTCCCACTGTCTAGAAGGGTGGCCATGAATATGAACCCACACTCGTATTGGCTAAGAACCACGTCTTGGAATAAGATAAGAAATGAAACTTTTGTTTATGTAATTATGCTGCTTTCTACTAAAACCTTTGCTTACATTTACACATAAAGCATAAATAAAATGTGCTTCTTTTCTGTTTATTAGTCAATCCAAAAGATTGTTCTGTGAGCTGCTGTTATCATCTATGTACTGCAGGTGAGTCCTGCCGAATGTGGAAAGGGAGGCTCTCTAATTACATCACCATCTTGTTCCCTTTTGACAGGAAAAGCACATTAAGCAAGCACTTCGCCAACAAGTGTAAAAGCATATGTAGCAAGGGTAAACCCTTCAGTTTGCTTGAGGAAAAAAATAATTTTATCAAATTCCCAAATCTTCTAAGAATGTAAAGACTTACGAAATGCCAGCTTCAGCAAACACCACAACCAAACACAGATCGATATAGTTCTCAGAGCCAACATTTGTCAAAATTTCAAGGTACATCGGTGATTTTCAGTTCACACTTGGCATCATTACTGATATGATAAAATAGAACTCCATATTTACTATCTGTTTGACATTTCAAATATTTCCTCAGAAGGTTTAATTAAATAAAAATAAAGAGTAAATGACTTCTTCAAAAGAGAACAAAACCCTTCAAAACTTCACATCAAAATTATATGTGTAATCAGCCTGTGTTTACCCTTTAGATCCTATTAACCTATACATACAAATTTCAGTAAATTTAGCAATAACACCCTTATCATTTGGGCCTTAGCAATCTTCAAAGATACCCCTGTGGACATAGCATCACTGCAAAGTCCATTGAGAATTTTGTGAGATCAGGATGGACCACTGACCACTTCTGTCACTACCCGTGGGCTGCATCTTGGTGTTTGTCATTCACTAATACCATGAGACAAAGATGTGCACTCCTAAGCCATTAGTCAATTCTCAGTGAGCTGGTCAGCACTGTTGCTCATGACTGAAGCAGCTCCTCTCTCTTACATAAGGCCCATAGCCAAGCTGCTGGCAGCACAAGCACACTACAACATTTATGGAGAGAGCTCTTTAAAATTTCACTTTCAGTCTTTCTTCCTGCCAGGTGGTCTGGATGAGAACTGGATCAAACAAGAGGGATCTTACTCTGCCCCAAACTAGAAACGCCCTCTGGCTCCAATAATACATGGCCAGTCATACTCCTCTGACATATATTCACATTGTGATAGTCTCAGAAGCCTTTTCTCACAATATTACCTGTCCACTACCCCAGTCATGCCCAAATGTTTCTAAACTCACATGTAGCAGCCACTTTTCAAAGAGAAAATCCTCATTCCTCATGTACACTGGTGGATTCAAACAAATATGGATTGAGGACTTTGAGAAAAGGTACGTAACTTCATATTCCAGGCATATCTTAGTTCCCTGCTAGAGATATGACGTATTCATTAATATCCTTTTGACTATTCTAATTCAAAATACAAATGAAGAAATAAGATTATTTCTTTTAATAATCACAAAGGGTGATTTCTTGAACTACACTTTATAAATGATGACCCTAGATCAATTAAGAAATACCAATTACATACACGATAGTCACTCTCAAACAAAACTGTCAGAAGGAATCAGAGCAATATGTTCAGGAACCACAAAACAATATCATCAATCACATAAGACTGTCAATCTTTTTGTGATCTGCATACTTATCATAATACAAATGCTATAAACACTAAAAAGCCATGACGTTTTAGATCATGGCTCTTTAAATTGATATTAACTTTGCTGCATAATTTTTGGTGCAGTGGTTAAAGACACAAATATAAAAGCTATTACAATATAAACAAATATCTGGGTGTACAAATGAACCCTCACTAAAATATTTATTTGAAGTTAATTGAATTCCATCATTACATCTATCATTATGAATTATCTCCTGTGCTCTAATCACTGGGTTAATTGTTATTATCTTGCAAAGATGAATACATGCAAGTCAACTCACTCAGAAGATTCCTACATTTGGTTTCAGCATAAGTAATGATTCACTTTTGTCTAAAAGGACTGCTATAATAAATCAGCTAAGTATACACGCTTACAAATGGATTCCACTGTATCTGTGTCAGGTGCTTGCAAAGCCCAGAACAGTGCTGGATACACAAAGATTTCAAGAATGAATAAAGAAAATTCTTCACTATCCAGGACTACTGTAAATGCATATACCACATTCTCCCACAGATAAATCTTGAAGGAAAAGGTAGAAGAGACACCAGATGCAAGATTGTACTATGCTTCTCCTTCTTAACTTCTAATATTTGTCTTGTTGACTGGACAGTGAAGAGAGCTTGAAGACTGAATTTTAGTCACCCTATCCCAGCACTCCCCAACCTGTTTGGCAATAGTGACTGGTTTTGTGGAAGACAATTTTTCCACAGACTGGCATGGGAGATGGTTTCAGGATGATTTAAGTGCATTACATTTATTGTGTATTTTATTTCTATTATTATTGCATTGTAATATATAATGAAATAATTATACAACTCACCATCATGTAGAATCAGTGGGAGTCCTGAGCTTGCTTTCCTCCAACTAGATAGTCCCATCTGGGGGTGATGGGAGACAGTGACAGATCACTGGACTTTAAATTCTCGTAACAGAGGGCAACCTAGATCCCTCTCATGCACAGTTTACAATAGGGTTCACAATCCTATGAGAATCTAATGCCACCGCTAATCTTACAGAAGGTATAGCTCAGGTGATGGGGAGTAGCTGTAAATACAGATGAAGCTTCACTTGCTCACCCATCGTTCACCTCCTACTATGTGGTCTGGTTCCTAACAGGCCACGGACTGGTAGGGGTCCATGGCTCAGGGGTTGGGGACCCCCTGCCCTATCTCATTCATGACCTCTTAGCTTCTGCCCTTCTCCCTTATTTCTAATCTTATGTCTAACAATATAAGATATTTTAAACATCCATTTCTATGCTTTGTGAGAAAAACCTAAGTCCAAGATGGGGTAAATTTCATTAGGTAATATTTTCTTCATGCAATCAGTGGATCAGAGTGTCATATATTTTTGGTGTTCTATTGTACCAAACACAGAGTTAGGTACGTATTTCTAAGAATAACTGTTTATTGGTTGTTTTTAAAAAATAACTGTCAAACTATCTGCTGGATTTTCGTTTTTCATTCAAAGACCTTTAAAATAAATCTTGAAGATGCCCTCACAATGAAAACACCATTAAGAACAGACTTTTCTTACAGGACCCAATAGAATGTCTTGAACATAGTTCCAGACATAGCTAAATTCAACAAATATATTAACAAAATGCTGTACTTATTATAGGTTAAGATAAAGATAAATGTAACCCCTTCTTTTATGTATTGAGTATATATTTCCCAATTAGTGGACTGAAATTAATTACAGAAGGAAAGAGGAGGGTTTGCCAAAGGTATATACATCTTCCTGTCTCTTAAAATTAGCCATTAAATCGATTCTGTAATACTGAAATAGATAACAGACACAAAACTTTAGAAGTCTATAATTATGCCCAAGTGCAATCTGATGCATTATATTCATTATTTCAATGGATTTGCTATAAGAATTATTGATAAAACCTAACATAATAGTGAGCCAAAATCGCACCACTGCACTCCAGCCTGGGTGACAGAGTGAGACCCCATTTCAAAAAAAAAAAAACTAACATAAAAAATGGGGGTATTTTTTATTCTTATAAACATTATTTTAATTTTTATTTTTTCCAGCTTTATTGAAGAATAATTGAAAAATAAAAACTGTGTATATTTATGATGTACATGACTTTTTTTTTTTTTTTGAGATGGAATCTCACTCTGTTGCCCAGGCTGGAGTGCAGTGGCACAATCTCAGCTCACTGCAGGCCATGTCTTTATATGCTGTGCCCGGCCATACATGTCTTTACATACATGTCCATACACACACACACACACACACACACACAAATACACACAGTAAAATGAATGATTACCATGATAAATCTAATTTATCTATAGATTTTTGCTAGATCAAGTAGATATATTTAATTATAAGAAAGTAGTCCGAGAGCGGTGGCTCATGCCTGTAATCCTAGCACTTTAGGAGGCCAAGGCCAGTGTATCATGAGGTCAGGAATTCAAGACCAGCCTGGCCAAGATGGTGAAACCCCGTTTCCTCTAAAAATACAAAAAAAAATTAGCCGGGCCTGGTTGCAGGCACCTGTAATCCCAGCTGCTTGGGAGGCTGAGGCAGAGATTTGCTTGAACCCAGGAGGCAGAGGTGGCAGTGAGCCAAGATTGCACCATTGCACTCCAGCCTGGGTGACAGAGCAAGACTCTGTTTCATAAAAGAAAAAGAAAAAAGAAATCAAAGTTTAGAAGGAAGAAATTCACTGAACTCTTACTATGTATACATACTTATTTTTTCATAAAGATTTTTGGACTATTTCTACTAATTAGATAAGCCAGCAAATATTTTCAGTTTTGACAGACAGACCACATCATCATTAGACTTTTAGGTGCTAGAGACTCTCAATGTATTTAAATATAGCTTATCCAATTTATAACATGTTTTCATGAATAAGCACATAATTATCATTCTGCCAATCCCACCCCGAAATGGAGGACTATGTAATTATGAATTAATGAGACGGATTTTCTTTTGTAACTTATGTAAATTAATTTCATGACTTCACAAAAGTGCATTGTTCCCATGATGACTGAATTTAATGTTTTTACTTAAGTATTTTTTTAATTATAGTATTGAGTTTTAAGTGTGCACATTATTATTTGTGTTAGATACTTTCCATGGACTGGACTCTTATGTGAATTAATTATATAAACAGAATTTTTTAAATGATGATGTTTACTTATGGCTATTCTGTGTCCAAATGCTCAAAAAATAACAGTTACACTAATCAGTCATCAGGCTTGATTTATGATAAGATAAAAATATAAAGAAACTTGGTAGCTAGTAACTTAAGCATTCTGAACATACAAATGTTAAGAGTAGTTATATTTTCAGGAACTGTATAAAAATAAGGTGCAACAAGATGAGGGAAAGACTGACATTTAGCCAAATGAGAAAACAAGTTCCATTACAACTTAGTGTCTCTGCAAGAAGAATTATAAGTATGGAATAATATTTCATAGGAAATTTTTAAATTACTAGGCATTTAAAAAGATGACTACTCAAGTGATGAATGCACTAAAATCTCAGACCACTCTACAACTCATCCATGTAACCAAAAACCACTTGGTACCCCAAAAGCTGCTGAAGTCAAAAAATAAATAGATGATTAAAATATGATAGTAAAGATAACCTTTGGCAGTTGTAGAACTTCTTTTTCAAAATAATTGAAACTTTATACTTTATACTAGTAGATCATATACTTCAACTAGTATATGTCAACCAGTATTGCAAATCTTGTTTTGAGCTCACCTTCTGATAAACATTTTTCTTTATATGGCTTTCCAGTTAGTTAATTTTGAGCCTACCAATACCCTAGCATACAACTTATTTTTGTTCGATAGATGAGGAGGGGGCACTATTTCTATCCCCTTTCATGGCAGAAACTGCATTCGTAATTCCTGACTTTACATGGTCTACCTGTTTTTGCCCTGGGTTCACATGTCATTTAGAAAAATATATTTATTTTTCTAAAAGTATATGACATTTAGAAAAATATATTTATATGAAATCATTGCTCCTGTATAAAACAATTAAACCCAACATATCAAAGGTAGAAAAGAACCAAGGGATACAAGAACTTTGGGTCTACAAGAATGCCAGTTTGATTGGCAAAGAAAGAATGTTGAAAATCAAGGTGAGGTCATATTGACCACAACCAGAATCTTGTTTTCATATTTAGATACTCTAATCAGATACTCATCTTCTGCACTCCACGTGAATGGGTTTTAATGAAAGAGCTCTACCTATAACATATCTGTAAATATGTTACATATGCTTATAAATATTTATATCAATTAAAAGTTTTTTCAATTTTACTAGATGATAAATCTCATGCCACACAACATAAAAAGTGCATTGTCACTGGTACTTTACAAGCTAGTGTCTACCTTTTTCCAGTTATTACCAGAATTCTGAAAAGCACTAGAACAGCAACAGCCTTAGCAAAAATCTTTACTATCACTGTGATTTAGGTTTTGAATCTTCTGAAGTCTTTAAACAGAACTGCTGACAAGATAAGCACAAAATCTATACAAAAATAGTACAGAAATGTAAACTAGTAGAGTTTTAAAGAAGATAGACTCAAGGGTTACTGAAATTATTGTCACCTCTCTCATGGTCTCTATTTTCTGATATTTTTACAAAGTGTTCTGGATGAAATAGTGGATTAAACATAAATTGAGCATCCTCTTTTTCTGCTAAAAAAAAAAAAATACAAAATCAATAGAAAACATTCCATGTTTGAAAAATCCAAGTAAATAAAATCTCTAAGAACCAGAAATGAACAGAGAACTCAGAGCAGCAAACAGGAGCTGAAATCAACAGCCCACAGAAAAGCTGAAAGGGTATCAGGGATGATGCCATAAGGAATATGCCCCATTTTGGACCCCAGGACAAAAACAGGTAGACCACGTAAAGTCAGGAATTAGGAATGCAGTTTCTGCCATGAAGGGGGATAGAAATAGTGCCCCCTCCTCATCTACCTAACAAAAAAATAAGTTGTTCCCTGTGGCCAAGATGTGGGTCCAAACTTAGTGAGTATGGTTTGAAATGGGCCTATATTTCAAGGGGGTGTTGGTGCAGGTAGTAAAATCTCACAACGAAATAAACAACTATGGGCAAAACTCATGAGTTGAGGTGCTGACATAAACTGAGGTTGCACACCCAGTGATGCTAGGGTATATCGGCAGGCTCAAAATTAACTAACTGGAAGGCCATATAAAGAAAAATATTCATCAGAAGGTGAGCTCAAAGCAAGACTCGCAAATTACAAGTAAGTTCGATGCTGGAAAGATAGCTAATCTATGCCACAAATAAGGGAATTAATTTTGATAAATTAATTATACTAATGAAAACTGAAAAGGATTTTGACTTCTGCTTCTTACCAAGATTAAACAATGGACACTAGATTTAGCATCATGCCAGAAGTGAACAATAAAAGATAACAAAATATGGGAACCAATGATTTTCAAGGTGCTAGATGCCAGGCAATAAAAGACAGTGATTCTTGAAGCTGGAGAAAATACTACTGGAGTCCTACAATTACCCAAGTATACTGCTTTGAGAGAGTTTCCAGGCCTGGCAGTGGGCAGAGGAGCTCATGCAGAGCCAGGAAGATTTATTGAGTTAGGGAGACACTGTAGAGAGTCTGGAGAAATCAAAGCAGCAGAGTTTGCAAGACAACATCAAAAAGGTGAGAGAACTTCAGAGATTCAGTGAGGGTTCTGAAGTATTCACCAGAATATTGATCAGTCTATTCATGTAAGGCTACTAGGAAATGCAAGGAAAATAACACCCAAAAGAATTAGAGAGAATGAGACTTACACAGGAGATAGTGACTGTCCCTACCAACAACACTGGAAAATCTCATAATTCACGGGGCACTGGATAGAGTACACAAAAGGGTCTTGCCTTGTGGTAAGAAAAAATTAACCTCATACTAAACAGAATTCTGGTCCCACCCACAAGTCTGAAAAGAAAGACCCAAAATATCAAACTTAACTGTATCCAGAACAAATCTCAAGAATATTTATGGGAATATAAAATTACCCAGCACCCTAAAAGGTAAAAGCCACAGTGTCTGATATTCGACCAAAAACTATGAGGCATCCAAAGAATCAGGAAAACACAACTCATAATCAAAAGAAAAATCAATACATCAAAACCAATGCAGAATTGGCAAATATATTATAATTATCAGGAAAGACATTAAAACTGATGATAGATTTAAACCTAACAATATATTTAATCACATAGCATGTAAATGATCTAGCCATACTAATTTAAAGGCAGAGATTAACATATTGGTTAAAAAACAAGACTCAATTACACACTGCCTATAAGAAATACACTTCAATATAAACACAACCACAGACTGAAAGCATAAGGATGAAAACATATATATCAAAAAGATATATCGCTTCACTAACCAGAATGGCTATATGAAATATCAAAGCTATTTCAGAGGAAAGGATATTATCAAATACAAAGATCATTTCTAATGATAAAAGGATCAATTTATCAGGATGGTGTAGCAATCACTAATGTTTGTGAACTCAATAACAAAATTCAAAATACCTGAAGCAAAAAATACTTGAACTGCAAAGAGAAAAAGGAAAAACCCACAATTAAAGTCAGAGATTTCAATATCCTGCTTTCACTCATTGATAGAATAGTAGATAGATAATCAGTCCGTAACACTGCCACTGGATTTGGTGACATCGAAGTCACTAAAGCAATTGCAGAAGAATGATGGGGACAGCAAGCCAGCTAACACGGGTCATGAAGAGAAAGGAAGGAGACTAAGTGGAAACATCAACTCTACAGGCTCCTTCAAAACCTTTTGCTGTAAAGAAGAGCTGAAAAATGAGTTGTACAAGGTGCAATGTGAGTCAAGGTTTTCTTTGCTTTTTTGAAATATGAAACAAACTAGAACAAAGGTACCTGCTCAAAGGGACATTCCGATGGTACAGGAGAAAATTATATACAATACAGAAAAAATGGGAATAACTGAAAAAAGACAACTTGGAAAATGCAAGAGGAAAGAGAAGCCAATAACAGACAACATAAAAACTTCATATATTAGGAAATGTAAGATGTATGTCTGAATAATTCACAAGTGAAAGAACAAATCATAATAAAAATTAGAACACATTTTCAAACTGAACAAATATTAAAGTAGAATTAGAGATAAAAATTTGTGACGAGGCAGCTGATGCAGTATTAAAGGGATAAGTATATGAATTTAAAGTCTTTTAAAAGTCTGTTAAAAAAATTAAGGGACCGGGCATGCAGTGGCTCACGCCTATAGTCACAGCACTTTAGGAGGCCGAGGCAGGTGGATTACGTCAAGAGAATGAGACCATTCTGGCCAACATGGTGAAACCCCATCTCTACTAAAACTACAAAAAATTAACTGGGTGTGGTGGCACACATCAGTCCCAGCTACTTGGGAGGCTGAGGCAGGAGAATTGCTTGAGCCCAGGAGGTGGAGGTTGCAGTGAGCCGAGATCATGCCACTGCACTCCAGCCTGGCAACAGAGTGAGTTTCCATCTGGAAAAAAAAAAAAAAAAATTAAGATTGGGCAAGGTGGCTCATGCCTGCAATTCCAGAACTTTGGGAGATCAAGATGGAAAGATTGCTTGAGGGAGTTGGAGATCAGCCTGGGTAGCACAGTGAGACCCATCCCTACAAAAAATAAAAATAAAATTAGCCAGATGGTAGCATGCCCTCTGGTCTCAGCTTCTCGAGAGGCTTAGGTGAGAAGATTGCTTGAGCTCAGGAGGTTGACGCTGCAGAGAGCTGTGATCACACCACTGTAGTCCAGCCTGGGTGACAGGGTGAGAGCAGGGTGAGACCCTATCTCAAAAAAAAAAAAAAAAAAAAAATTAAAGGCTATCAATAAATAAGAATCCCACTTAGCAATTAGGAAAAAAGAAAGAAAGAAAAAAAAGAAACAACAACAGCGTTTGCTTCTGTATCTGGACTAGTTGGGGAACATAAAACATAAAGTGATCTAAAACTAAATTACTAAGTAAACTTGGCAGTCAAGCTTATCAACCAAATAACAGATCAATGTTTAAAGGCCAACCTGCAAAGCTCAAGGAAAGACATACTATTTAAGTAGGTGTCCATTTACATTGACAATTCTGTCAGTTCTGTTTTCTATCAAACGAAAACAGAAATATATAAGATCAATGGAACAATAAATTCTTTCTATAGAAATAATCAAACCATACAGTCATATCTCAGAAATGCACACACTAAGCTACCAAAGGCCTTCGAAGGCCTTAGTGAAAAAAGAAGGCCTCTTTTTTCACCACACACTATTGACCGATGTCCAGACATCCAGGTCATAGAAACTAATCATGCTTCTTTAAAAAAAAAGAAAACTAGTATTTTTTTCTTATAATAAAATGACATAACATTATTTTCTAATCCTTTGCCTCTGGCCTAAAAAACATAATCTGCATTAACTTCAAGAGAAAATTGATGTCTAAGAAAAACCGACGAAGAAAGACTATAGCATGGGATATAATAAATTATTGGTCATTCCAAAAGATGGGATAGGTAATTACATAATAAATGAAATATGAAACTCTTTCCCAAATAAGAACTTGTTCAGAAATAAAGCTGTTATGCTTGTTATTTGACCTGTCAAATAACATTCTTTTTTTTTTTTCTTTTTTAGTTCTTTGTGAGAGCACATTTCTTGGTTAATCGTAGACAGAAAGAAAATCTCTTTGATATTTATCGGGCCACACATTATTTTATTGAGAGATATTCATAGGATAACAGACTAGAAATAATATATTTATGAGATTAAAACATTAGTTTATTTACTGATTGAAAAAATCATGTTACTTGGGCCGATCATTTTGTTGAGATCATGGAATAGATGAACACATCATTTCTCTCAACACTCATTTCTGCTGGGTCTAGCCAAGTAAAGCAACATCTGTAAGTCAGTGTGGTAAAGGTTAGATGCAGCTATGCCCTAGAGACCCTGTAGAGAAAGGGTGAAAGACACAACAGTCAGAACAAATTTGAAGAAATGAGTTAAATTAAGCCAGGCACACACAGTGGGAAAAACAGTTCTACAAAAGGGAGATTCATATAGAAAGGCCCAGAGACATCATATTACAAACATTCCATCTTATCACAATAAAATGTGAAAAAAAAATTTTTAATACATGACTGGAGGACAAGAGGGTCAACTAGACGCACCCAGGAAGGGCCACTTCCACTGAAAGAGACCACAGTTTTGAGTAAGTTAACATAATTTGGACAGATCTCCAAGAGAAAATGTCAAGAATGGATGATGGTATCATGCAGACACTGAGGCTGAGAAGGGAGGAGGCTGGGAACCCTGTGTGAGGTGCCTGATTACTGAGGATAGTTCCAGGGACTTGAACAGCTCCTGGGAAATGGGTGAGTGAAGGAAATGTGGGGCTGCCCACCCTTGTGGTGAACCTCTGGGATCCTGGCTACAGAAAGCCTCACATCCTCCACGGACATTTAAGCTGACATGGGTGTCTGCCCAGAGAATAGGCACAGATGGGTCATCAGTCAGTATGGAAGTAGGAACCTTTGTGAACAGCACAGCTCCAGGAGAGCATGGACAGGGACACCCATCCCCCAGGGTCCCCATCTCCCTCTGAGAATGTCTTATCTCAGCTGACCGCCATGCCAGGAGAAAGGAGGACTTACTTCCCCATGGGACTGGGGCACAGCTATTCTTCAGGACCCTTCCCTGCCGGCCCTCCCACGGCACCTGCCTGACTGCCCCGCAGGGTTGTGTGCATGGTGCAGCCTCCACTGCACAGCCTGGATGCTTTGCTGCACGCGATTATGTTGCCAGCAACCTAGGAGGGCTTCGGATCCCCCAGCACACCTGGAACCTGAATCCAAGGGTCCAGAGGATAGAGCAGCAAGACAATCCCAACACCCAGGGCTGGAGCACTTTAAGGGGAGGTTCGATCATATGAATTAATTTATCCATTTATTTAAATAGTTTATAAAACAATAAAGGATTGCATACCAGTGATTAATACAAGGACTTGGAGGGAGAAGAAAAAGAGAGAATAAGTAAAAAAGGAAAGAAGTAGTAACTTCTAAGAGGAGAAAATGAAACAACATGTAAAATTATGCCCCTGGAAAATGCAGTGGAAACTCAATGTGTGGAAATTCATACATTCAATGTTCTTGAGCAAACAAGATTATTTTTGTAGTACATTTGCTAAATTTTTATTTTACTTCAGAGGACTACTAAATTTACTAATATATTACCAAGGACAAGATAATTTGCTTCTGGGTAAAGGGAACTCAAATAAACACATTAAATTCTTATTGCTGGTACATAAACAAATAGATATACAGGCATGGCATTAGTTTATTAAGAGAAAATATAGGAAAACATATTATGCTATATATGTTCATGTTTTCCAGTTGGATTGGTAAATTATGAACAAACAAGTGAAGAAAATCAAATGTTATTGAGGGGAATACTTTGAAGACCTTATGAGTCATGAAATATTTATGAAATAAGCCTTAATAATCAAAAATGGCAAGCTTATCAAATATTCCCTTTAAATACATTATAAATATTGCTTGGTATTTTATATTTATTTGATAGGGTAATTTGATAATCCACTTTATCAAATAAAGAATTTTTCCTCTCAATAAAAATTTAAAAAAAGAACTTTTTTATTTTCTAAGTATGCTTATAACTCAAATAAATAGCAGTTTGAGATATTAAAGGTCATATATATATTTATAAAACATAAAATATTGAAATTAGTAAGACATATAAATTCTAGAAATTCAAAAGCATTTACATAATACTTTTTAAAGAAAGTTTTAAATTTTAATGCAGTACACGTAAATTATCGAACTCCAAGGTTACACACTATAGGACTGAAGAGTATTTAATATAATTTCTCCATAGAAGATGCCCATAGTTATAAAATTTAGCAAGGAAGAGATATAAAAATTCATAGAAGATATAGTTTGAACCCCTACATCTTTGAGTCTAATCATGCACTAGTTATACACATATTCAAATTAAATAATGATCTAATAGAATATTTCTAGCCACATGGCCACCCAGACACTCAGATCTCCATAAGGCAACTCACAAACTTGAGTAAATCTAAGATGATGAAGTTGACTTTTTGAGTGAAAGACTGAAAATTGTACCCTTTGTCAATCAGTACTAGCCAGTAACTTTTTGCTCATTGGGGGAATGATAAAAGAATTCGTAGTTCTGTGTTTATAGATCTCTCCTTCCTATCTCTTCTCACCACCTGAAGTAGTGAGACTCACTTAGAGAAAATTGCAATGGTCTAGAGAGAGAGGGTGATGGTCAGGTCTAGAGAGGAAATAGACAAGTTGTCTTGGACAGGCTCACTTTGAGATGCTTACTGAACACAGTTACTTGTTTCCTCCTGAGTTTGGAGTTGCAGATAGATGATCTAGAAACAGGTGGTGGGGAGAGAGAGAGAGAGGAAGTCAGAAAAAAATTATGGAAGAAAAGGAAGTGGGGAAAGGCAAAGGAAGAAACCCAAGAAATACACAATACTTAAAATTAAAGAGGCAGAATGAGAGTCAAAGGTAGTTTTGTAAAAGGTAGGAGGATTAGAAAAGTGTTATCATAAAAAAACAGTTTGAAAGAGAAAGTCACTAAGGAACTATCAAGGGTAGGAAGAGATGGTCAAAGACATCAAATACTGCACAGAAGTTAGGCATTTGGAAACTAATGGTTTATTGATGATCTTTGGCAAAGTCATTTCAACAAAGTGGATGTAGAAGTCAGATTGGTGAGTTGAAGAGATAATGGGAGAAAATTTTCCACCCTAATTTTTTGTAATAAGTTTGGATTATTAAGTGACTATATTAAATAATGGAAAAGTTCGTAAAATCCATACAGTACGTAGAAATTATTTTAAGTTTGCTAAAAAGGGAAGAAGACAATGACACAGCAGTTCCAATGGCTGTCAGGGTCAAAGTTTTAGCCTACAAACCATTTTGTAGGCTGGAAAGAAAGTGCCAGAGCCAATAGAATGAAAGAAACTGAAAATGCAACGACACAAAGGATAAACAACACAAGAAGATTATAAAGGTAAAGAAAAAAGAGAGATCAAGAGCACAAGTCTAGCTTTGACTTTGCAAAGGAAAAAAGGTCCCTCTTGTTTAGAGATGAATGGTAGGAAGAAAGGATAAGTGAAGATGTATGAAATCAATTTAAATTTGAGGGTATAATTTTTAAAAGTTAGAAAGTTCTCACCTATTTTATTTTCTGTGTGATATGAGGAGAATACATCACCTGTAGAGGGGGAAAAATTGTTTAGAATTATCTCTTCTAATCCTCCAACTCTTCCATAAAAGTGGCTCTATCATTCCCTCTATTCAGAAATGCAAAATGAGGCTCAGAGAAATTAAGGAACTCTCCCAAAGCCACTTAGTCAATATTTGACGGTGTGACAGCAGAAACTTGTTCTTAATTGGTATGCCCTTTGGAACAATCTGAAATTCCTACATGTAGCCAGGTAGCATATGACCACAAAGTGGGACGTTAATTCTAAAGGTCATAGGGTACAAATTTGAGGCCTAAGAATATTTACCATAGCTGTATGTATAGATTTCTAATGTTTTATGAGCATTAGCCATTCTCTGAAAATGCAAATCACCTGTAGTTGAAAAGATGCCTCTCCACCTCCCAGCCAAAACAGTACACCAGTGCTGTTAGTTTCCACTGCTCAATTTACCCTTTCAAATACACTCAATTTGTGTAAGGTAGCATAGATGATTTGTAGTGGTTTGAATGTGAAGCTAATATTAAAGGTGATTTGAAGCTGTTCTTCATCATTTCTTACTGCAAGGTTCCACATTATGAATACTGAGTCAGAAATCTCATTACTTTAATAGCATAGAGCAAGGATAATATACAATGCAGGAGACATTTGATAAACAATGATCTCTCAAAGGTGTTAGACTTCATTCATACAAGCTTAAGTCTTTAACCATAAAACTCTGTTTGATGAGGATGTCTTGAGTACATTCTGTGTTCTTTGATATGTGGGAGAATAAAAAAAGGCAGTTCCTGCTTTCAGGAATTTATAATCTCATTAGAAAAAGAGAACTCATAAAACAGCTAGAGTAAAACATAATAAAATGATATTTCAAAAAGTAAATGTAATATGATTAAGACAAGAACCATCATGTGTACTACAAAAACCTGTAAAATGCTTCATAAAAGGGAAAGATAAGGAAGAAGTCCCTCTAAAATATTTGCTGAACGAATATCAAAATGTAGGAAGAGGTAGGGCGGCAAGGAAGGCTGATTTGAAAGTAAAATGAAAAAAACAGTTCCCTTGCCAAACTGACTGACACATTGTTTATTTTAGTTAAAAAAGGTTTGTATATGAGGATAACAATACAAACATGCCTTATTTTATTCATAAATATAGACTTGAAAAAGTCATGCTTAGATCATTTGTCAGATGCTTGGAAACTACTGTTTGCAAAGAGACATTTAAAAAACAATAATCTTCAATTTAGTTGTATACTTATGACTCTGTATATCAAATTATTTTAAAGCAAGTTCTATCTGTAAATAACTCATTTCATCTTAATATAACACTAGAAATAGCCTAAAACATAAATTTCTAAAACTTCTTTGTTATTAACACATATGTATACCACCCAGAAAAATCAAAGAAAAGGTTTGAGTTGTTTAGTAAAACAATGGAGTTGCCAATAACTAGACATTACTATAGCAGCTTGAAAATTGATTTTCTAATACAAATACTATTGAAACATTTTAGAAGTTACTTTTGACTTCTCTATAATTTCAGCACATAATTCTGATTTTTGTTGATACAAGAAATATTTCTTCCTTCATGTCTAATATACCTAGCCTGTTACCCCAACTTTATTATAAACATATGTCTAAATGTAGCTACATTTTTAATCATAAGGTTGCATATCTACCAAATATTTCCATTTTAAACACTGAAACTAATCAAAAGTTAAATAACTCTTCTCAAGACCACACAATCAATATTGTGCAATATAACTCAAGACTTGTTGATATGGTTTGGCTCTGTGTCCCCACCCAAATCTCATCTTGAATTATAATCCCTACATGTCAAGAAAGGGACCTGCTGGGAGGTGATTGGATCATGGGGGCAGTCCCCCCAGGATGTTCTCATGATAGTGAGTTCTCATGATCTGATGGTTTAAAAGTGTGGCACTTCCTCTCTCTGTCTCTCTCTCTCTCTGTTTGTCTCCTGTTGCTGTGTAAGATGTGCCTTGTGTCCCCTTCACCTTCCGCCATGATTGTAAGTTTCCTGAGGCCTTGCCAGCCATATGTAACTGTCAGTCAATTAAACCTTTCTTTATAAATTATCCAGTCTCAAGTAGTTCTTTATAGTAGTGTGAAAACAGTCTAACATACTTGTCCTTAACTAGTATGCCCTTTGAAACAGTCTGATATTCCTACATATAGCCAGGTAACACATACTGGGGAAGTGAGAAGTTAATTCAAAAGGTCATACGATGGAAACTTGAAATTTAAGAACATTTACATAAATAAATAAGTCTAAATAAAACTGGGCTCTATTGTAAGCCAGCAAATTGTTTATCTATCATATTTAAAGCAGAATCGTGCAATTAATTTATGTTTTTAAAAAGGACAGTACATGCAAGACAATGCTCATCTTGAATAAGATCAAGAAATCATTTTTTAAATTTTTTAATAAAAATCCAGTCAAATTTACCAGTGGGGGGGAGGGTTGTATATCAACTTCAGTAACATTAATATTAATAAGTTCTGATAATCCGCTACCCTCAGGACAGCCAAGAAATCAATTCTTTAAAGAAGAATATAGTTTCTTGTTATTTTCTTTTTTCAAAATTTAACTCAGGTTTTTACTTTTTCATATGTTAATATGACTTAAACAGTAGAGTGAAAAAAGAAGACCTCAGAAGACATAGACAGAAGTTAATACACAGAGCTCAACTGCAAACAATGTGTGTATTCTAACTTTTTTTTTTTTTTTTTTTTTGAGATGGATTCTCGCTCTGTCACCCAGGCTGGAGTGCAGTGGCGTGCTCTCGGCTCCCTGCAAGCTCCGCCTCCCGGGTTCACGCCATTCTCCCGCCTCAGCCTCCCCAGTAGCTGGGACTACAGGCGCCCACCACCTCACCTGGCTAATTTTTTGTATTTTTAGTAGAGATGGGGTTTCACCGTGTTAGCCAGAATGGTCTCAATCTCCCGACCTCGTGATCCGCCCACCTTGGCCTCCCAAAGTGCAGGGTATTCTAATTTTTAAAAGCATAATATACTTACATAAACAATGGACAGTTCAGTACAAACACTCATAAAAAGCACCATCACCAGCACCTCAGGAGACTTCTTTGTGATCCTTCTTACTGCTGTTCCCTCCACCCCCCAAACACAACCACTATTCTGGGTCAAATTGCCATAGATTTTTTTTTTTGCATATTTTTGAGCTGCATATTAACTGTTAATATAATCGTACAGTATACCTCACTCCTTTTGCTCATCATCATGGTGGTAAGATTCATCCATGTTTTTGAGGGTAGTTACAGTACATTCATATTCATTGCTGCAGTGTTTCATTGCATAAGTGGACTACAATCTATTCATTCATTTTAGTATGGATAGGCATGGGAGTTGTCTCCACTTTTTGGCTATTACAAATAATGCTGCTATGAACTTTGTTTTACATCTCTCTTGGTCTTCATGTATATGCATTTCTATTGGGTATATACTCAGAAGTGGGATTGCTGAGTTATAGCATGCATATGTTCAAAATTAGTGAAGTATCTCCAAAATGATGGTGCTAATCTACGTTGCTACCAGTAGTATATGAGAATTCATCATCTTCTCAACATTTAGTATTGCCAATCTTTTTACATTTGAGCCATTAATTTGCATTTCTCTGAACTAATTGAGACTGAGCACCTTTGTTATGTTTATTGGCCATCTGGATATCCTGTTTTGTAGAGTGCCTGTTCGTGAACCTTGCCATTTCAAAAATGGCTTGTCTTTTTTCTGTTGATTTATAGGGATGTCTTAGATTTTTGTTATTTGGTTATATGTGTTGCAAACATCCACTCCTATTTGTGATTTATCTTTCATTCATTCTCTATTGGAATCTTTATCAACAAAAGTTCTTAGTTTTGGGCCGGGGACAGTGACTCATGCCTGTAATCCCATCACTTTGGGAGGCCGAGGCGAGTGGATCACCTAAGGTCAGGAGTTTGAGACACATCTGGTCAAAATTGAGAAACACTGTCTCTACTAAAAATATAAAAATTAGCTGGGCGTGGTAGTGGGCACCTGTAATCCCAGCCAAGGCAGGGAGGCTGAGGCAGGAGAATCGCTTGAACCCAGGAGGTGGAGGTTGCAGTGAGCCAAGATCGCACCATTGCACTCCAGCCTGGACAAGAGCAAATCTGTATCCAAAAGAAAAAAAAAAAAAAAATTCTTGGTTTTAATGTAGTCCAAATTTTCTCTTATATCATCAATGAATTTTATGTCTTGCTAAAAAAAAATTCCTTATCGCAAACTTTTCAAGGTATTTACTGATCGTTTATCTTTTACGTTCGCATCAATCTTTCACATAGAATCGATTTTTTGTATGTATGGTCTAAAGGTAAGTTTTACTGTTTTCCTTTTTGGATTGTTTAACTCAATCAGCAAATTTATCAAAACAGAAAATTACCTTAAAACAAGTTTTCATATGTTTTTGAATGTATTTCTACATGTCTGGATTTTATCCCATTGGGGATCAATATTATCTTATTTACTGCAACTTCGCAAAAAGACTTAACAATTTCTTAAACAACAAAAATTTATTTTCTCAGAATTCTGCAGGCCAGAAGTCCAAGATCAGGGTGTCTTCAGGATTGGTTTCTTTGGCAGCCTCTCTTTCACTTGCAGATGGCTATCTTCTCCCTGTGTTTTCCAATGGCCTTCCCTCTGTGCATGTGTCCCAATTTCCACTTCTTACAAGGACATCAGTCATATTAGATTTGGGCCACTTGATGGCTTCATTTTAACTTAACCCGCTCTTTACAGGCCCTATCTCCAAATACAGTCACATTCTGAGGTACCAGGGATTACATACAAATTTGGGGAAGATACAGTTTAGCTCATAAAAAGATGACATAAATAATATAATAATTTCTACTGTTTCAAGTTTTTGCAACATACCTGGTATACTGGTAAGTATTGCACTATCTCAGTTCACCTTCAAAAAATCCTATTTTGTTATCTGCACTTCACATTTGAGGATCTTGAGAATCATAGCAATGAAGAAATTTAGACTCTTGATATCAGAAAGTGTAAGTCCTCCTGACTCTTTCTTCAAGGGTGTCTCAGCTATCTTACTTATTCTTGTCCCATTTCAATTACATATAAATTTTGGAATCAGTATTTCAGTTTCTACCAAAAAAAAAAAAAAAAAAAACCTTGACAAAATTTTGATTGGCATTATTCTGAGTTTGTGTCGCTTTTCTTCAATAATATTTCACCTTTCCCATATAGGAATCTTATCAGCACTAGGTATAATATTTGATATTTTTGTGTTACTTTCAAGGACATATCTCTTTTAAATACTGTTTTATTGTTGGTATATTTCAGCTTTGGCATATATTGTTGGTAAAGTTTTTATTATTAGTGTATTCAAATCATGCTTTAATATTGACCTCATGTTCACAACCTGGGCTAAATTCACTTATTAATTTTAATAGTTCAAATATACATCATGGAATATATAAACATATTGCCAGTGAATAACAGCTTTGTTTGTTCTGTTCCAACTATATTCCTTTTATTTCTTTTACTTACCTTATTTCACCACACATCTGATAACATTTGAATAGAAGTGGTGATAGTGAACATCATTTTCTCCTTTCTACTCTAAGAGAGAATGTTGTCAGCATTTTATTATTAAGTATAATGCTTGCAGTAGGAATCCTTTACAGCTATCTTTATCAAATGGACTTCTATTCCTAGATGCTAAATGTTTTTACTATAAATAGATTTATTTATTTATTCATTCATTCATTCATTTATTTTTGAGGCAGAGTTGCAGTCTGTTAACCAGGCTGGAGTGCAGTGGAGTGATCTCAGCTCACTGCAACCTCCACCTCCCTGGTTCAAGCAATTCTCCTGCCTCAGCCTCCCAGGTAGTTGGGAGCCACCATGCCCAGCTAAGTTTTGTATATTTAGTAGAGACAGGGTATCACCATGTTGGCCAGGCTGGCCTCGAACTCCTGACCTCAAGTTATCTGCCCGCCTTAGCCTCCCAAGGTGCTGGGATTACAGGTGTGAACCACCGTGCCTGGCCTATAAATGGATATTAAACATTACCAATTGAGCTTGTGTTTACATTGACAGGATGCCATAATTGCCCTCCTTTGATCTTTCCAAGTGGGAAATTACATTAATTTTCTGATGTTACATCTAACTTACATTGCCAAAAATCTCAATCTTGTGTTTCCATATCTTAAAAAAAATTATACATCATTTTTTTCAAGTTTGTGTTTCATATTTCCATTGTCTGGAAGCTCTGTGAGTCTCTATCTTTTGCTTATTTGGTTTTCTACTATGTTTTCAAGTGTTCTCATGTCTGCTTTTTTGTTGTTGTTGTTGTTGCTGCTGCTGTTGTTTATTTGACAGCTGGCTGTTGTATATGGAAAATTAAAGAGATAATTTGAAGCCCGTGATGAAATTATCTCTCTCCAGAAAATATTTTATTTTGATCCTTTAGAGTTTACCAGAAATATTAGCAAGTCCGTGTCAATTTTATATAATCAGGAACTGAGATTGTTCTATGTCTGGTTTCCATCCCAAGGAGAAATACTTTATTTCTACTATTAGCTTACTCCTAAGGACTAGATCTTTGGAGTCTGAACCACTGCCATGGCATGTACTAACTTCCAAGTTCTGTTCCCCCACTACAGCCCTGTGAATCTGTTAAAATGTCTACTTGGTGTCTCAACCTCTCACTGGCCTCTTCCAGAATCTGGAAAACACAAGCGAGAAAGCCTCCCTAAGCCAAGTTTAGCATCCTGGGTTTCATTTTTCTCTTGGACTTTGGTCCTATAATTATTTGTTAACACGTTGGCTCTCTGATATCTTCAAGCAAATGTTTGTAAATGTCTTTGACATTTCTTAACTGTTCTTAGTAAAAATTTGGTCTAATTTATAAAAATAGTCCCTCGTGTTTGTTGGTGATTGTGTGTGTGTGTGTGTGTGTGTGAGAGAGAGAGAGAGAGAGAAAGAGAGAGAGAGAGAAATTTTAAAATTTTCTTCAGATTATCTTAATGATTGAGAGGTTGTTATACTGAGTTTTAAACGTCAAAACTCTGCATTGGTAATTTAATCATTTTTAGAGTATAAGAGACTCATAAATTGTTCAGGATTGGAATTATAAATATTTTATGTGCAAGCAAATTGATGTTGCAAATAAATATGCAACTACAAAATATATTAGTGAATATATATCCTTCTCAGGGATTAGTTATGGCACAAGCAATAGCTAGCACTGGAGAAGAGACCAGAAGGCAGTACCAGCCATATAATGAAAGCAGGCAGATCACAGCAAGACTAAGAACCCAGACCTTGGATGAGGGGAGGGGTATAAGGGTCAACTGGGGGACAAGGTCAGATTAAAACAGAAAACAAAATCTAGAATCCACAGTACAAATCCAACTTTACAAAAGCCAACCATGTTGGGGCCAAAATAGTGTTATATTTGTTCCTATAGTCCTATCTTTTTGTTTTTTTTTGTTTTTTTTTTTTTTTTTGAGATAGAGTTTTGCTCTTGTTACTCAGGCTGGAGTGCAACGGCGCGATCTCGGCTCACCGCAACCTCCGCCTCCCAGGTTCAAGCGATTCTCCTGCCTCTCCTGCCTCAGCCGGCCACCACACTCGGCTATTTTTTTTGTATTTTTAGTAGAGACAGGGTTTCCCCATGTTGGTCAGGCTGGTCTTGAACTCCTGACCTCAGGTGATCCACCCGCCTTGGCCTCCCAAAGTGCTGGGATTACAGGCGTGAGCCACCATGCCCAGCCTGTTTTTCATTTTCTCTAAAATCTCTATGTTTTTTAGAGTACATAGAATATAGTATATAGTACACAGTAAAACCTGGACACACACATAGACACATACGTAAAGATATGGTTTGGCTGTGTCCTCACCCAAATCTCATCTTGAATTCTAGTTCCCACAATCCCCATATGTGGTGGGAGGGACCTGGTGGGAGGTAATTGAATCATGGAGGCAGTTTCCCCCATACTATTCTCATGATGGTAAGTTCATGGGATCTGATGGTTTTACAAGGGGCTTTTTCTCTTTTACTCATTCTTCCCCTTCCTGCTGCCATGTGAAGAAGGACGTATTTGCTTCATCTTCCACCGTGATTGAAAGTTTCCTGAGGCCTCCCCACCGATGCTGAACTGTGAGCCAATTAAACTTCTTTCCTTTATAAATTACCCAGTCTCAGGTATGTCTTCATAGGAGTGTGAAAATGGACTAATACATGAAATAACTTAATGAATATATGAATATAGGCAAGTAATACAGAACCAAAAGAACTTCACAAGCTTCTGACTCTAAGAACAACAATGATTGTGTGCATGGCAAGGAACAGGAAAGTGGATGGTAAGAGCTTATCCTAAAGGGTGCCAATGCAGCAAGAAACATGTCATAAAAACATTCTCAGTGACTGCTTCCAAAGGTGTTTCTATATCAAACAGTTACATTATCTGCAAACAATTTCAAAACCTGCTTATGATGTATGTAAAGTGGAAGAGGGTAAATTGAAGTAAGAGCAAAGCCAGAATCATACTTTTGGCTAGATCTCCGGTAGGAAAGCTAAAGAAAAAAATGTCTAAGCCTGGGTAAGGATGCTAAAAATTTCATTCAAGGAAAAGCCACTGTTATTACTCATATGCCATTTTATAATAATAGTCTTTAATCTATTTTCTTATGTTTATTTTCACCAAAATAATTTTAAGACCGGGTGCAGTGGCTCACTCCTGTAATCCCAACACGTTGGGAGGCCCAGGCAGGTGGATCGCAGAATCAGGAGATTGAGACCATCATGGCTAACATGGTGAAACCCTGTCTCTACTCAAAATACAAAAAATTAGCCGGGCTAATTTTGGAAGGTAGAAAAGTGGTCGAAAGACCAATGTATAATTCAAATAGTTCTCCCCACTGGGATATTATATTTTAACTCCTTAGTTAGCTGAGCTCAGATTCACTGGCACCATTTCAAGAAGTATATACAGAAAATTAACCACATTTCCCAACTTGAATTGCCCAAAGACCCAACTACTTTCACAATCCCCACCTGACAGCTAAGTAACTAAAAGGAAGTCCACATCATCCAGCCCTTCAGTCAATTTATGGCATGGAGAATCCATATAGTGCCTAGGTAAACAGGAAGAACCAATAATCTATTCACACTATTTTAGGAAAACCTCAAGCCTGGGCAGTAGAGCTCTTATGCAAAAATGAGTAAGGAGTAGAGAGAAGGTCAAATACAGAATTAATGCAAAAGTTCTGACACAAGAAATGAAGGAAAACATGAAATATTTCTGTCTTTTCACATACCAAAAAAAAAATTTTACAGATGAACCAGAAGCTAAATATTGTAAGCAATCAACTGAATCTGCTAAGTGTGACATTAAGAGTTTTATGTGAATTCAGCATGTAGAGCTTTCTTTTAGTTGGTGGTTTCCAGTTGAGTTTGGCCAGCAGGAGGCAATGACAGGAGATTTCTACTTCCTCCATGCTTCTGTGACATTCTGGCTTAGCCATATGCCTTTTAGTAACAGTTGCTGGCAGAAGGGCCCCTTTCCATTGTTGCAGATCTCATCAGGCTCTGGAAACACATCTCTTTCCTGGCATCAGGAGGTGCAGTGTGGTCCTGATGCTGCTAATCTCTGCATGTGTTAACACACCCTGTGGTTACAGTAATTTGGCACACACCTTTGTAAACTAAAAAGTTTCCTCAAACACTTCAACACCGGGTACTGTTACCTGTTAGGAATCTACTGATGCAATGTATATTTTTCCCAATATACTTACTTTGTTTTAGTTGTGTTTATTTTTTGCTACCCATTTATTGCCTCTGACTTTGCCTACATAATTTTTTATTTATTTTTAACTACTAAGTAAAATTATATGTATTTGTGGTGTACAACATATTTCTATATATATATATACATTTTGTATTGGCTAAATTAAACTAATTAACATATGTATTAATCATTTTTTTTTGTGATAAGAACACTTAAAATCTACCCTCAGCAATTTTCAAGCATACAATACATTGCTATTAGTCATAGTTACCTTGACATAAGATAGATCTCTTGAACTTATTTCTCCTAACTGAAATTTTGTATCTTTTGACCAACATCCATCTGCCCAATGTTTCCATCCTTCAGCCTCTGGCAACCTCCATCCTTCACTGTTACGACTGACAATATTCATGACAGTTCTACTTACTACTTCTTTCATATTCTGACATTATCGGTTTTCATGCTAAATAAATGTTGCCAAAATTATTGTATTATTGACATCTAATATATTCTTATCTAATACTTTTCAGTTTTTATTCTCTTTATTCTTTTAGAATTCTTTGACACTGAAAGTAATGTGGTAACTAGAAGGCATTAAAAACATAATTGATATAGTATAAAAAGTTTTTTAAATGTATAGCTACTTATACTTCTAAAGAAAATGGCCCCTTAAATTATTAGCAATAGGAAAAAGACTCAATTTTCTCATTTTGTAGCACCCAATTGGCCTCATAGACACTGTATTTCATTAAAACTAAAAACGGTTTAAGGAAATTTCTAATTAACATACACAGAGGACAAAAAAGCTGCAGGCTACTGAATTAAACCTCATACAGCATGAGTAAAACTTTTCTGCCAGTGGGTACAGTTTTAACATGCATATAAAATAGTGTGTTCTCCCTAGGAATAAAAGATTATATGCTAGCTAAAGGGTAATACTTTCTTGTATGGGTCTGTTATTCTCAAAGTCTCTATTTTCCAGTTGCAAATACATCCTGTTAAAATGCATTTTCAATATACCCTATCTTTAAATGGATAATACCAGGACTTTTCAAAGTATCAATTAGCAATAAGCTTCAACTCATAGAACAAATACATCTGACTCACATGGGGTTAACGTTTCATTTATTTCAATAAGTGCAATTTTCTTTAAAACTTGACCATTTTATACTATCATTTAAGACTTTGTTCCAAGAAAGAAATAAAATGAAACTATTTTTTATCTTTCAGTATTTGAACACTGAGCAACAAATTCAATGTAGTAAAATAAGTTATAGTATCTGAGATGGATAGAACTAGAATAGACATAGAAACTAAAACTTCAGAAGTAGCAGAAAACTGCCTCTATAATCAAATATTATAGAATGTGGCACATGTAGTCACTATTCTTCAGACCTTTTTCTTGCCTGCATGGATTTTTGATCACCATCTTTCTCAAGGAGGCATTATTTTGGAGAAATCTCTTACAAAACATTCCATGGCATCATGCCCAGAGTTTTTATTCTAGCAGTCTAGGATGATTCCTAGCCATCTGTATTTTAAACTGTACCTGCAGAACTCTAACGATCAACTAGGTTTGGCAACCAGTGTTGTAACTAATCATTAGGAGTATTAGAACATGGCCAGAGTCCAAGTTCTAATTTAATGTGATATAAGGCAATCACTTAATCTTCGTGGTTTAGGTAATTCATGTGTTAGAGAAAAATCCCTTTACTTTCATGGCAATTGAGAGGTAAAATAAAATCAGGTGATGATCACCTCAGTACTTGGCACATGCTAGGCATGCATATATAGTGTACTTCGTCTTGCCAGCAACTCTGTAACTTTCTAATATTTTTCATGTGATTTCCGATATACAAATGAACTCTTTTCTGATTGCATATTAATTCATATTTTTTCCTAAAGACTTTTAATGTCAGTGCTTGTCCTATTGGTCCCTTATTGTTCCTATTGTTGACCTGGTAGAATCAAACTCCAGAAAACGATGTCTCCAGGATTTCTGTTCATGTCTTATCTGATTCGGATACTTACACTTGCTCGAAGCACCCGACTCTCTTCTACCTCGTGGACTCTCGGAATTACAAAGTATGTTAGACTTTAAATCATATCTTATCTTACAACATGGAAACCAAAGACTAAAGTTTAAGTCTTTGGTTTAAGTGGTTTATCTAAAATTACACAGCTCATCATAAACTAGATACCACATCTCCATATTCCCACTATTGTATTCTTAGCTATTTAGGTCATACAAGTTCCAGAAAACAAAATGGCAAATTAGAATGTAACTCTAACTGCTTTCAACTTGTATACAAATGTTTGGACATTTTACATTTACATTATAGTTAGCAATTTTACCACAAAAAAAAAAGAATAAGGTAAATAATTACCCTTGGTGATAAATGTCATTTTTTTCTACAAATTTTGAGGCTCTCTTAACTATTTACTAGAGATAATAAACCAAGTGGCAGGATATAGTGACAAACTAGAAATAGATGTAGGCATAGACATAGATATAGACATATACACATAGGTGTGCACACACATACATATACATATATATGCGATAAAACTTTGAAGAGGGACAAATTTTCATTTTTGTTGCAGCACTTACTTTCTCATCAGAGTTTATTTTAACTTTATCTCTCCACATTTATCTCTTTAGATTATCTTCAACCAAGTCTTACTTCCATATTGCTTAGTGTCCAAGACTGTAAACTGATTTTAATATGCTTGTATAAGATATAATTAGGAAATAAATTAGATACTGGTACTAGAAAAAATATCAATATAAAATTCTACAAGTTTAAAACAATTTTATAGGTTCAAATATTTGAGAGTAAAGGGTATCAGTATTATATTGAATATAAGCTATAGTTTGAGCTTTTGTGTTTTTTGTTTTTTGTTTTTTGTTTTTTTTTTGAGACGGAGTCTCACTCTGTCGCCCAGGCTGGAGTGCAGTGGCACCATCTCAGATCACTGCAAGAAGCTCTGCTTCCCGGGTTCACACCATTCTCCTGCCTCAGCCTCCCCAGTAGCTGGGACTACAGGCACCCGCCACCATGCCCGGCTAATTTTTTGTATTTTTTAGTAGTGACGGGGTTTCACCATGTTAGCCAGGACGGTCTCGATCTCCTGACCTCGTGATCCACCCACCTTGGCCTCCCAAAGTGCTGGGATTATAGGCGTGAGCCACCGCGCCCAGCTAGTTTGAGCTCTTAAGAGGCATTTCATACAGTGATGACTCATTAAATACATTTTTAAATGAAAATAATGACTACCTCTAAAGATATTCAGCTTCATTACTTTGTAACACACATAGGATCAGAAAATAAACAATCTTGACAGCAGTCATCTCTGAATTACTGTAATGACTACACAAGAAATGATCTATTCTCAGCAAGTTGCACGTATGCGTATGCCATACTAAAACACTTAAAAGCAGCTGTCTTAAGGAGATTAAATGTCACCTAGGCAAATGTACTTGCACCACTGATTTGTGAGTGAGCCAACAAACAAGAGTGTGTCTTTGAGTCTACTTCATGATTGTCAGATGAATTTGTGACAGCTCTGCCTTGGAAACGAGGAACCTTCCCTGGACCTGAATTGTACAAAACTTGGTCCTCCTCCTTACAGCAACCTGGCTTGCCAGCACCCATTTCTTCCCAGAACACCAGGAGATCACTGAAGAATCAAAGTAACAGGGGCCATTGTTCAACTTCTCTCAGTATTGCCAGAATGTTCTGAATTGAGGGGAACTGTATTAAAAGTTGCTTTCATTTTCTCCGGTATGCTTTTGTGACCATGGATTTGGGACAATTATAATAGAAACAAATAATTGGGAGTGAATATAAGTCCCAGATTGACAAAAGGATCAGGAAACAAGCACACCATAAGAATTAGAATAGTTTGAATATATAAACTTTGTGTTAGAAGCATAATTTCTGCTGGTATAGGTTACGACTATCTTTTCTTAGGAAGGACTGTGATATGGTTTGAATGTTTGCCCACTCCAAATCTCATGTTGAAATGTGACCCCTCAATGTTTGAGGTGAGGCCTAGTGGAAGGTGTTGGGTCATGGGGGCAGATCTCTCGTGAATAGCTTGGTGCCCCGCCTCCCCAAGGTCATGAGTTCATTCTTGCTCTATTATTTCATGTGAGAGCCTGGCACCTCCTCCCCTCTCTCTTGCTCTCTCTCTCACCATGTGATACATTGGCTCCCCTTTGCTGTCAGTCATGATTATAAGCTTCCTGAGGCCTCACCAGAAGCAGATGCTGGCACTACACTTCTTATACAGTCTGCAGAACTGTGAAGCAAATAAATCTCTTTTCTTTATAAATCACCCTGTCTCAGATATTCCTTTGTAACAACACAAAACGGACAGATACAGACTGTCCTTTAACTCAAAGTTATTTTATTCTACTTTATAGTGCTATATATATATGTACATATATATACATATACGTACAAATGTACATATATGCCCAAATATATATACACATATATATGTATATTTGAGACAAAGTCTTGCTCTGCCACGCAGGCGGGAGTGAAGTGGCGCAATCTTGGCTCACTGCAACTTCTGCCTCCTGGGCTCAAGCAGTTCTCCTGCCTCAGCCTCCTGAGTAGCTAGGACTACAGGTGTGTTCCACCACACCCAGCTACTTTTTTTATTTTTAGTAGAGATGGGGTCTCACCATGTTGGCCAGGTTGGTCTTGAACTCCTGATCTCCTCATAAAATATATTTTTACACACAAAATTTTCATAATTGTTACTGTGCTTGTCGCTTTGACGCATCCTTACTTGGCAAGACAAAAAGTTGAAAATAGGATGAAAACAAAAAGTATGCAGTGCATTCTCTATTAATGACCCGATCTTTTCCTCCTTCCCATTTCTCAGCAAGTGGACAAAACAGAAAAGGGTCTAAAATATCATTTTTCCTCTATCTGAAACATTTCAAGGAATTAGCAAAGAGTTAAAATCAAAAAGGTTTATCTCAAAGTACAGGGGAAAGGCATTCTTTATACTTGCATACAAATTATTAATTAAAAGTTGATACTGACTCTGGAGGTAAAATAAACTCTGACTTACTATACAAGAAGGATCATTAATGTTGTATAAAATATTTATTTGCGAGGAGTGCAAAGACCAGAAGCATTAAAAATAAAGCCAAGTACAACAAGAATTTTGAATACTGCATACAGACTCAACTATCAGACAAGGGAGATACAGCAGAAATCAATTAGGAAAACAAAAATCTACGAGGCAAGCTATGTTTTTTAATCGATTATTGACTTTATGCATAAAAGAAACTAATTAAAGACTTATATACTTTTCTAATTAAGGTAATTTGACTAAGAAATTTGACTTGGCCAAAATTCTGAGTCCCAAGTTTATAAAGTGTATGCATCCCATCAATGGGTCAATCAAACTTCACCTAAATTAGAAGCAAAACAATTACAAAATTTTGGTTGATGAGTTTGGAAATCACCAATGGCTCTAATTTTTAAAACATAGCACAGAGAAAAATCATGCATTATAGGAACTTCAAACACTTGGATTCTGAGATTCAAATTCAAGCTCTAACATTTACTAACTAAAGGAACTTGGGTAATTGCTCTAAAGCATATATTCTCAAATACCTAGTGGAAAACATAGCAAGATCCTTGTAAGATAGGTAAGTGGATTAAATAACATAATCATTGGCATCCATTAAAAAGCTATAATTTTAAATATTTTCTAAGTATAATATAGGTTGAGTATCCCTAAACAAAATCCTTTGGAACACAAGGACTTTTGGAATTCGAACTTTTTTTTTCAGATACACCAGTTAAGCATCTCAAATCCAAAACTTCAAAATCCAAAATATACCAAGGAACATTTCCTTTGAATGTCATGTTAGTGCTCAAAAAGTTTCAGATTTAGGAGAATTTTGGATTTTGGATTTTTGGATCTGGGATGTTCAATCTGTTGTGATGCGTACTGTAGAAAATGCATGTCTGAAAATTTTTAAATGCATAATCTCAATAAGAAAAAAACATTATTAACTTTCTGATGTCTATTTGTTGGGATGGACCTAGACACAAAATTTTAAAAGTTTGTTTATGCTGATTTTTATAGTTCAATGGATTTTTAAAACATGTAGCTTAATATATGAATATATCTTTTATGCATTTTCTGTTTCATCATTTTTTCAGAAGGGATTTAATCACTCTAAAATTACAAACTTTCACTTAAATTCTTATCTTATTCTTTCATTATTATATTAGTCCATTTGTCCTGCTGTAACAAAGTACACGAGAAGGGGTAATTTATTTAAAAAAACAGAAACTTATTTCTCACATTTCTGAAGGCTGGGAAGTTCAAGATCAAGAAGCCAGCTGGTTCAGTGTCTCCTGAGGACCCATTCCTTATAGAAGGCTCCGTCTAAGTGTCTTCCCATAGTGGAAGGGGGAAGGAAAATTGGCCTAAGCTAGTTCCCTTTAGCCCTTTTACAAGGCACTAATCCATTCATGAAGGGAGAGGCACTCTTGACTTAATCACTTCCCAAAAGACCTCATCTCGTAATACTACCAAAATGAGGATTAAGCTACAACATGAATTTTGGAAATGAATTATAATTGCTATAATTCAAATTATAGCAATTATTTTATTACATTTAAAACTCTACTTCTTCCAGATTCTTGAACATGCATTCTCATTGGGGGTTATATCACCTCCAATGGAGCAAAATTGTCAAGGCTAGGGAGAAGAGAACAAAAATGTTATATATTAAAATTGTTAATGACCCTCCAAAGGGCCATAGTACAGAAACTGATGTAGAGTATATCTATATTTTTAAAATTACAGAGAGAGAGGATGAATTAGGAGAAACATATGTATTTTATATGACTTGTTGCAGCCAATGACAAAAACAATATTTAGAAACACTGACCTAGAAATTATCTTGGGTATGATATTTTAAAAATCCACTTTTTCATAAATGTTTAGATAGGTGGCCTAATGTCATTTATTGATCAAAATATCTTTCCTCACTAATTTGAAGTGACACTTTCATATCCTAACATTTTATCTCTCCTTGGTCTGTTGCTCAATTTCTTTCCTTCCTGCCTCAGCTTTCAGCTGTACTAATTTTTAATACAGTTTACAATGTGCGTTTTACACGTTATAACACTTCACGGACATATCTTACATTAAAAAAGAGATAATGGCTGGGCACAGTGGCTCACGCCTGTAATCCCAATACTTTGAGAGGCCAAGGCAGGTGGATCACCTGAAGTCAAGAGTTCAAAATCATCCTGGCCAACATGGTAAAACCCTGTTTCTACTACAAATACAAAAAAAATTAGTTGGGTGTGATGGCAGAGATTTGTAATCCCAGCTACTCAGGAGGCTGAGGTAGGAGAATTGCTAGAATACTGGGGGTGGAGGTTGCAGTGAGCTCAGATTGCACCACTGCATTCCAGCCTGGGCGACAGAGAGAGACTCCGTCTCAAAAAAAAAAAAAAAAAAAGGAAAGAAAAAAAGAAAGGAAAGAAAAAGAGATAACATATTGTACATGATTTGCTATGGAAAGCCTATTTTAAGATAAGTACTGGTGGCCTTCCAATTTATGTTGATCATTAACAAACCTAGACGATTTTAAAGACAAAATATTTGAAAAATTCTAATGACCCGTCTTCATGCAAGAAAAAAACACTAACCTTTCATGCATTTTATTTCAATAAAATCTCTACTTTTTCCCTACAAATGTGACGTACAACTCAGGAATTTGTAGATATAAATCTTCCTACAGACCCAGCTGCACACTAAGGATCGTATCCTAGAAGCCCTTATAAAGATTGTCTCCTATATTAAAAGCAACTGCTGATCTATTGAAGCATTTTATAAGTTTGTTCAGTTCTCAAACTTTACTGAGCCCAGGAATACCTTAGGGAAGTTAGTTAAAATACAGATTCTGATTCAGTAGTTCTGGATGAGGGCTAAGATTCAGCATTTCTAATAAATTCCCAGGTCATGACAATGCTGCCAGTCATAGATCACACTTTGAGAAGCAAGGCATTAATAGGCATCTGTATTAGTCCATTCTCACACTGCTATAAACATACTATCTGAGACTGGGTACTTTATAAACAAAGGAGGTTTATAAATTAAACTACTTCCACATGGCTAGGGGGACCTCGGGAAATGTACCATCATGGCAGAAGACGAAGCAGGCACCTTCTTCACAAGGCGGCAGAAGAGAGTGTTAGCATGTGAAGGAAAACCTGTCAAACACTTATAAAACCATCAGATCTTGTGAGAACTCACTCACTGTCACAAGAACAGCATGGGAGAAACTGCCACCACCATCCTGTCACCTCCCTCCCTCCACACGTGGGGATTACAGGTCTGTTCCTCCACATGCGGGGATTACAATTCAAGATGAGATTTGCGTGGGGAGACAAAGCCAAACAATATCAGCATCTATAACTCAACAAAAGAAAATTAAGTAATTAAGACTAAGGCTTTCTAACGTGGAGTTGGGAGATTGGAAGAAGACTGCAGTTACCCCTGCTGAAGGTCAAACCACAGAATATTCCAATAGACTTAGACAAACAACTAAAGTCTATATCCTCCAGCCTTCAATATCCCTCAGCTGTCAGTACCCTAATTAACTAACCAATCAGAATGGGTTTGTGATTTCAGATTTCTGCCCAGCCAAGGAACTGCTTCTGAAAACAACTTTTATGGAAATCCCTATTAAAAAATCTCTCCTAAGCTTGGCATACAGAACACCATTCAGGGCTGCCCTGATTCAGTGTACCTGAGTTGCAATTCTTTGTTTCCCAGAAATGCTATTTCCTTTGACCTCTGTGTTAATCCCCCTTTTTTTAGTTAAAAATCCCATTTTCAATTAGCAACATGGAGGACCTAGAAATACACTAAGTGTATGGAACATCTAAACAACAGATAAGAATATCTGCTTTTAAAACACATCATACTACACATGCATACTCACACTCACACACACATGCACACATACACATATACACATGCAGCTTCCTTCACAAATACCACGCTGAACCATTCCTAAAAATAAAGAAATCTCCAGGTTCCTTTAAATGACTTTAATTCTGATAATTTGAGCTATTCAGTCTGTAGAGATGGAGTCATGTGCTTATTGGACAATCTGGCCCTGAGAAAGATCAAAACACAGGACAAGATCTGAAATAAAAGCATGATGATGGGAGCCAATGGAAACAGGCAAAATAGACAGTCCCAAATTCTGTACTCTAATGCATTTGCCTCTCCTTTCCCAGTCACTGCTAAATGCTTTCAAGTTTTATTTTGCTTTCTCAAAAAAGAAAAAAAAAAAGAATTGGAAGAAAAATAATTAAATTTGTAATATACTCTATCAAATGCCTTATTTTGATGAATATTTACTCAACATTTTGGTTGACTAATCAGTTTTCAAAATTAAAAACCTCTTAAATCCCTTTTGAAAAGTATTAAAATATAATTTCATATAGATATGATGTGCTTTTCCTTTTACTAAAGCGAAGTTTGAGGTAAATATTTTATTCAGCCACCTCAAATATTAGTCTGCTATGTTTCTCAAAATGTATCTAAGGATTACCTACATCAGAAATATCTGTGGTGCTTCCTGAATACTCACATATTAGCCATTCAGCTACTCAATCAGATATCTGGGAAATAGTTCAGAAATTTGCTTTTTTTTTTTTTTTTTTGGAGACAGAGTCTTGCTCTGTCGCCAGGCTGGAGTGCAGTGGCGCGATTTCAACTCACTGCAACCTCTGCCTCCTGGGTTCAAGTGATTCCCCTGTCTCAGCCTCTTAAGTAGCTGGTACTAGAGGCATGCACCACCACGCCCGGCTAATTTTTTTGTATTTTAGTAGAGACAGGGTTTCACCATCTTGACCAGAATGATTTCGATCTCCGGACCTCGTGATCTGCCCACCTCGGCCTCCCAAAGTGCTGGGATTACCGGCGTAAGCCACCGCGCCCGGTCAGAAATTTGCATTGTTAATAAATGATTCAAGTCATTCGCATTAAGTAAATATTTTAGACACAGTTTCCTAAGAAATTCAGAACTGACTTTAACACATTTTGAGGCTGTAGTAGATTGGTGACCCACACACACAAAGATACGTCCACTTGGAACCTACGCGTGTGACCCTGTGTGGAAAGAAGCCTTTGCATATGTAATTACATTGAAGATCTTGAGATGAGATGATGCTGGATTACTGTGTGGGCCCTAAATCCAGTAACAAATGTCCTTACAATTAAAAGAAAAGACAGAACCAAAGGAAATGGCAATTTGAAGACAACAACACAAATTGAAATCACGGTTCTACAAGATAATGAACACCAAAAAGTGCCACCAGCCACGAAGAGCTTGAAGAGAAACATGGAACAGAGTCATCCTCAGTGCCTCCAGAAGTCACCAACCCCGCAGACACCTGGACTTCAGACTTCCGGTCCAGAATCACGAAAGAGTAAATTTCTGCTGTTTTAAGCCAACTTCTTTGTGTATATTTGTTATGGCCGTTCTAGAAAATGAATAAAGTCTTTCAAAATATATCGATAATGTTCATTAATAATATAACTAATAATTGGTAACATTTGTTCAGCTTAGTGTGCCAGGCACCATGCCTAGGACAACCAACCCCAACCAAGGCTGTAAGTATATGTCTGGTTAATTTTAACATTAACAGTCTCTTCCACCTCAATATCTCCTGGATCTTGCCTAGGATTCCCTGCCAATAACAGCCTCTTTCCCAAACTGCTCCCCTACTTATTTACTGCCTCTTCTGCTGGACCAATAAGTTGAGAAAATATTATCTGATGTCTGCCTAACAACCGTACATTGCGGAAGCAGTATAAATTCCAAACTTTCTCTAACAGCGGTGCATTGCTTAAGCAGTATAAACTCCAAACTTTTTCTAACAACTGTACATTGTTGAAGCAGTATAAACTCTAATTTTTCATTGAAATATAAATATTTGTCCAGGCAGAGTGGTTCACTCCTGTAATCCCAACACTTTGGGAGGCAGAGGTGGGCAGATAACCTGAGATCAGGAGTTCAAGACCAGCCTGGCCAACATAGTGAAACCCCATCTCTACTAAAATTACAAAACTTAGCCAGGCGTGGTGGTGCACGCCTATAATCCCAGCTACTTGGGAGACTGAGGCAGGAGAATTGCCTGAACCCAGGAGGTAGAGGTTGCAATGAGCCAAGATCATGCCACTGTACTCCAGCCTGAGGGACAGAGGGACTCCATCCCACTCGCTCCCCACAAAAAAAAGCCAAATAAATATAAATATTTAAAAATCATATAACTAACCACGACCTAGAAAAAAGTCAGCTGTTAGTTTATGACCTTGAATTATTTTATTTAATTTATAAAATATGAATATTTGAATTTTGTTTGTGTTACTATATAGTATAATTTGCAGGCAACATGTTGAAAAGATATAATTTGCAGGCAACATATTGAAAAGACTTGTAAATCACTTAAAGACTAAACAAAATTCAATAATATGCCTGATAATTTTTAGACTGCAAAAGCCCATATTTGATAGTTGGAAAAAAAATTCAAATATATCATTTATCTCCATTTACACCCATACCTCAGGGATACCTACAAGAAAATTTGCTATTCCATTAAGATGGCAGAGATTAGAAAACAGTCTGCAGGTGATTTATTCTGCCACATGCTGTTCTGAGTTACATGCTCATGAGATTGCTTTGCAAATACATTAAAATTCACTCATGTCTGCCAATTATTTTCTTGGATTGCTAAATCTTTATCTACATTATTCATATCTGTCTGTATCCCAAGGATGCTACTTGAAATGGTAGAAGGTACAAGGCCCCGAAACAATACATACCAAACTTTTATACCGAATTAAAGAGACAAGGCTGTTTGTACCCAGATCCTGCCAGGTTGTCCCAAGGGCTGAACTGATTAAGATGGCAGCCAATCCGTTACCTCTTTATGACAGACCAGTGGGTCACGACCCACCAGTTAAGGAGTTCTGGTATAGATCATATTTAACATTGTATTAATATACTGTCACTTAAAGAGACAATCTTCTCCTAAAAGAATAAATCACCAACAAGATGATGGTAAGGGGGCAGGTGACCAAATTCATTCAAAGATAAAAAGCACCAAAAGGACACATGTCTCGTGTTAGCAAGGCATTGGGTGCTGTCACCGAAATGCCTTTTGAATCCATCATGTGGAACTTTGTCCAGATTCCTAGATAGAGTGCCAAGAATAAGACAGCTTTGTTGAAGCCCAAAGGAGTTGGTTGGGTCAAGAGTGGGACGCCAAGGCAAAACCCTCACTTCCAACTCTAGTTACAGAGGCACTAGGCAGGAGTCATGATGAGAGAATCCAGCGGGAACACTAGTAAGACCCTCCTCCCCTGGTCCTCCAGGAGAAGGCTGGCAGCAACATTGAGGAAGGAATTGGTCAGAGTGAAGAGAAAAGCCTGAGGAGGGAAGGGAGGCAATGACCTTCGCTGGTATTATCAACAGAAATAAGGAATACACAGCTTAGTCCCACCCTGATTTCACATGTAGATATCAAAGAGCATGTGTATGTACATTCTTCATTATGGCAATTTCCCATAATTATTTGTGTCATGACTAAAGAAATGAATAGCAATTAAGTCATTCTATTTATAACATAGTGTACCGCTTAAACTTCTGTGAAGGTGCTAATACTTTCATTTAATTAAATATGCAATCTTGATTACAACTATCAACACTGAAAGATGTCTAAGATATGAAATGTATGTCAGTATCAAAAATGTTTATGGAAATCTAAAACCATTTTCATTTTCTGACATGTGCGAGAGTCTGATTCAGAATACTTTTTTTAAAATTGCTATTACATGGAACAGCAAATCATAATTCCTGATATTATTTTTTCTTACATGCTTGAACATTAATTAGCAGGTGGTCCATATCTGTGCAGGTGCATATATTTCTTTATGTGAATCTATATAACCAGGGCCTAATAGGTTGATTTAGAATTTTCTAAATACAGCCTCCATGAATAAATTATATATAATAATGTGCCAATTTTTGTAATTTTAAACTTGTTACTTGAGATTTTTTGCACAGATTAAAATTTAAAACAAGAGATTTAACAGAACTTGACAATAGAATTTATTGTTAGCTATTATTGTTTTGTGCCAATAGTAATAAACCTAAGCACAATTCAGGATAGTAAATGACAGTTTAAAAATAAAAAAAATAACAGGTAAAATTACTTTAAATGGCAAAACTCATTTTTCCTCTACGATGCACAATTATATATATTTCTAACAAAAAGTTTTAACATGGATCCGTCATTTTAATATTAAAGATGGTTTAGAAACAAGTTTGTTTCCAGAACAGAGCTCTCACACACTTGGTCCTATTCACAGAAGTCTTGTAAGTAAATTTCTGGGTTATTTCTAAGAACAAACTGCTTACTTTTTCAGTAATCTTATTTCCTTAAGAACTAGCAAGATACATAAGAAATAATGGTCCTTGGCTAGGCATGGTGGCTCACGCCTGTAATCCCAGCACTTTGAAGGCCACAGCGGGTGGATCCATCTCTACTAAAAAAAAAAAAAAAAAAAAAAGCCAGGCATCATGGCACATGCCCGTAATCCCAGCTACTCAGGAGGCTGAGGCAGGAGAATCACTTAAACCTGGGAGGCGGAGATTGCGGTGAGCCACCCTGGGCGACAGAATGAGACTCTGTCTCGAAAAAAGAAAAATAATTTTTTTTTTGTTTAAAGAAAGAATGGATCAATCATAAAACATACGCTAGCTAGACAATACATTCAGTGTATGATTTCTTTTCCTAAATATTTGGAGAACTTCCCCATATACTTATGAAGGTGACTGCACATACACACTGAATGAATTTTCATGCTGTAGTTATTCTTTTCCACATTTTAATCATCCATAGATCATCAGATATTTGGGGCTGGCTTTGTTTTCTTTTACCCTTATTACCTGCAATGTAAATTCTGTTTTTTGTTTTTTGTTTTTTGTTTTTTGTTTTTTACTGTTGCTCTTTTTCTCTTTTGATAACACGTTTGGTTTAAGGGGTGAGGGAATAACTCCCGTTAAACTCAGTGGTGGCCTATGTTAAATGACTTTGAGATGCCAGAGTTTCCCTGGCATGAACTGGAGGAGGAATAGAGATATTGTTCAGAGATAACTGAGTTCAGTTAACTCAGTAAATACATATTGAATTATTATGAGCAAAACAATTTTGAAACCTCTGTAACGGTACAAAGTAGTTAGCATTCAAGCTGTACACATTTCTAGTGATAACTTTCAAATTGGTCTTGCTAAACAGTCATTAGCCAGGTGTGTAGCTATATGGAAATTACTAGGTACCATGTTGATTTTTCCCAGTAAAAATATTACATCTGCAAAAAGTGCCAGCCCTAGAGTGACCACATTACATATTTAATTACAATCTCATCTACTATAAATTGATGAAATTTACAATAATTCACAGTTACTGACAGTTATTGTAAAAGATCCACCTAACTTCTGCACAGACCAAACAGGTGAATGAAATGAGATGTGATAGAAGTGTAAAGACTTTTTTCTTTATGCCAGGTGCATAGCTATATAGAAGTTCCTAGGTACCACGTTGATTTTTCCCAGTAAAAATATTACATCTGGAAAAACTGCCAGCACTCGAGTGACCACTGGTGAAATTTACGATAGTTCAGAGTTACTAACAGTTATTGTAAAAGATCCACCTAACTTCTGCACAGACCAAACAGGTTCATTAAATGAGATGTGATAGAACTGTAAAGACTTTTTTCAAGTCTTTGATAATGGCATGGATATCTTCAGTTCCCCCAAAGATGCAGTATTGCTTCTGGTTTGCTATTGTGGTAGAGTTAAGTGAAATTCCAGGGGCTTGCATTTGGCCCTTCCTACCATAACGGCCCTCATCCTGTGGATGAATGTGCTGGTGTAGTTATTTTACAATTATTGAAATTAAACATTTAGCAACTGAAAAAATAATTACAGGTTGGGTCCATGGACCCACCAAGCCCATCCTGAGTCAGAAATGAAGTAAGATTCCATCTATCTTCTGGCCACTATAAACTCCTATTTTAACTGATAGCTCAGAATTTGGAGGGTCTCGAGGAACCAAAAATTAGTGACAGTTCAAAGACAGTAACCCCAAAAGCACTGGGTATTTCCTATTCCTCAAGGCACAGTCACTCCAGTAAGGTCTAGAGGTGCCTTTGGGGAAGGCTTGAAGGAAGAGTTTTGGTGTGTGTGGTATAAAATGGTAAGGAGGCACAGGTTAGGCTTCGACCAAGGAGTTCTGTGCCTTTGAATTGACTTTGGTCTGGAAACTGGGCAAGAGTCAGAACTCTCCACTGTGGTGACTCAAGCTGTTTTTGGCTACTGGTTCTTGAGGTGTTTTTTTTTTTTTTTAATTATAATATTAATTTTTTTCCTCAAAAAAAATCACATTAATACATGTGTGATAGGGTTGGCTGCTGGGAGAAAATCTCGCTAGTCTAGGAAAATTCTTCTGTGTGAGAAAGTTTACAACTAGGGTGCTACAAGACCTGTGTGTACAAGTAGGTGACCCATCTGGGATCACTGGTTTTGTCAAATGAAGCTATATTTCAGTGAGCTACCTATCTATTTGTTCTCATGGACACTGTGACCAATTAGCAACTGCCCCAAATCGCTCTGAGCTAAGGCATTGTGATTACTGGCATGTCTCTCCCTACACAGTGAGTCCACTTTGTCTTTGGTGGTTAAGAACTCTCACTTGGCTTTGACTACTCTGGAATTTCCATTATCACAGCTGAAATCAGCAAACACATATCAATGGTGATATATAGTCTGGAGGACAAAAGGTCTGAGATCCAGACCCATCATTTCAAAGACTAAGGTACTATCCTCACCAATGTATTTCCCAATGCCTTAATAGAGTATCTTCCAGGCCATCTCAGAGAACATTGTAGGAGATACACGTGTAGGTATCACTTGACAAATCCACTCCAATATCTTTATTTCTCCTCCAATTCATGCCAGGAAAGCTCTGGCATCTCAAACTCATTTAACACAGGCCACCACTGAGCATAAGTTTCAGGAAACCAGCCAAGTAAGCTATTGGAGTCAACTCAAGTTGCACAAGCTAACATCCTAAATCTGGACTCTCTAATAAGTACAGTCTTATCAATGAATTCAGCCTTACTGATTGTTATATTCCAGCCTCTTTAGTCTAGTGCCCTTCAGATGTATTCTTACAATGTTCCCCAGATTTCAGAATATATGTAATAGCAAAGTCTTGCACACTTTTTTTGTATGTAAACATTTTGTAGATACCCATGGGTTATAGTCTGTACCTGTTACTGTGGAGTGTGCTGAGATTTGCCCCCTTGCAAGGGGTCTAGAAACAACCGGAATTGCTTGTGTTAACTCGTGAGAAAAATGAGCATCCATTTTCAAAGTCCCTGCTCCTGGTGAGATTATCACAAAATTTTCAAGCAAAGATGGGGTAGTCACCTCAGACACAGGAGGAGGCAGTTTTGTTCAAGTGGTAAGGAAGGCTCAGAATGACCTAGGGGTTCAAGACAGCCAGTTTCATGTGGGTCCAAGTATATGTACACATTCCAAGTTCATTCAGGATTCTATTCTTTCCCAATTAGTAACCTAACTTTCAAACAAAAATTTGGCAAGAAGTGAATTAATTGGCATTAAAATTCAAAAACCAAAGGCAATTTAATTTTGTTTTTAGTTTTAGCAGTATCAGCCCTCCAGCTAGAGTAACTATTACCTATGGCCATCATAGAAGCTCTTCCTTGGTTCTTAGTCTGTGGCTTTAGCTGAGAGTTCAAGACTCATTGTTTTCATTCAGGAAGCACTCCAGTGTGCTCTGGAAGAAATCGTTCCATATCATGCATCTTGTAGCCATCATTGCTGCCATAATGTTCAATGCAAGGGCACCGTCAGTTTGCTAGGCACCTGCTTCAATTGGCTTTCATCACAGTCAACCATAGGCATTAGGCTGATTAGGATTCCACTGCAAGCAGCAGATTTCTGGCATCCTAGTTTCCATACACAAAGAGCTCAACACTGTGTTCAAATCCTAGGGCATGACCAAACCAATCCCAAATTCCAATCTTTTCAAATATGTCTCCTGAGACCAATCTAGTAGCTAAATTCTGTATCAGTGAGGATCCAATCAGAACACAAAACCCTCATAGTAATTTGACCAGTAATGTTCACCATAAAGAATTATTAACAAGAAATTAACTATTAATATGAAAAGGTTAAAACTAACTCTAAAAATATACCAATAGTGAACATAGGAGGAATATATAGGGCTGAGGCAAAGCACTCAAAAAAGGAACAAACCTGGAAACCCAACCCCTGCATGACTGAGATCCAGACCTCACTGGAGAGGGCGCAGCCTTGACCTTCATGGATGATAAAAAGGTCTAGCACATGAGAAGAAAATCGCCTTTTGGGGGACCAAGCAGAACACACTGAGGACGGCAACAGTCTTGGCGTATCTCTAGAAAATTGTCCTCAAGTATTGCCAAAGAAACTCTTTAGGAAGCTGCTTGCAATGGTATTGCCACTCAAACATGCCAGGGATGAGTGTCACTGGATGTCCCACATGCTAACCAAGCGCCACAGGAGCAAGCACAGAGGATCACAGTGGATCCAGAACAAAGTCCCTTCTTCCTGCAATGTCCCTCCAGCACCTTCTACTAGTGGTGCTTAGCATCATGCCTGCTGGTAAGTGACAAATATTTACATGGTCCATGTCCAGTATCATAAGCCACAAAATGATGGGTAGATTTGAAACTAAGAGGCAAGATATTTAACTAAAACAACATAATTCCCTTTCCCCGTGATCACAGTACTAGGATAAAATGTCACTTCCTATTTTTAAGTTAACTAATACTGAGACCAAGCAAAATAAGCAAGTTGTGTGCTCCAGGAATTACCTGCTCCCAGACGATAAGACTGTGAGCAAATAAACATGTTACTTATCAAGAGTCACAATTTACTCACCAAGACTTGTTTTGACAGCCTCACTTCTCAGCAACAACCAATTCCAAAGTTACAGCTTCAGCAGAAACTGTCAATTCCAATTTGTTTCCTATTCTGTAAGCTCCCCCTTAAAATCACCCAGTCCATGGTCTACAACTTGAGAATTATGCTCCCTCTGACTTTTCTCTTTTGAGCTTTTGCTAAAACTCTCTCAAAACAGAGATTTTCCTTATTGCAATAGGCTTAATAAACTTACCGTGTCTCAATTCCACGTTTTTCTGGTAGTCCTTGGGGACTTTAAGTCAACAACAGAATTCATAATCCAATCAGAAGCTGTAGAACCTGTGCTTTAAATGGCTAAAGCTCTGGGACTAATGTAAAAGTATTTATCTGAAGGCAGAAATGCCTCTTTGCTTATTATGTTTGCCATCTGAGAACATCTTTTTCTTGCAATGTATTTATTACTGGGCTGATGACTAACAACCACGTTCTTGTTCAAGCAGTTTTAGAGAGAAAATGAGGAATCTGTTTGAATGAAAGGATTCCATGAGATACTGGGAATGAATAGTGCTTTTTAAAATCCTACATACTGTAGTCAGTAGAGAATTGGAGTCAAGAAAATTCTGTACTCTGCCTAGAATCTAACTGCTCTGGCACCTGAACAACTGAGACCAACAAAGGATGGAGCCCTGGGCCTGGACATCAGCCCTCTCCGGGTCAGCGACATCTCACCAGACATAACAGCAAGGCCCTTTCATGAAGCTTAGAGGAAGGTACAAAATAGATGGGGGCTGAAGAGTAGATCTGATAATCAAGGTAAATGATGAAAGGGAAAGTAAAGAGAAGAGGTAAATTGTTTATATTTAAAAGGCAGGCAAATAAGCACATAAAAAGATGTTCAACCTCATTAGCCATAAGGGAAATGCAAAGTGAAGGCACAATGCAATATCAGTACACAACTATCAGAACAGCCAAAGTGAAAAATTGGAGCAACAGGAAATGATGGCAAGGATGCAGGGAAATGGAATCACTCGCACATAGCTGGCGAAAAGGCAAATGGGTGCAGCCACTGTGGAAAACAATTTGGTAGTTTTTTCACAACCAAACACATAATTACCATAAGACCCAGCAACTCTCCTCTTGGGTATTTAGCCTAGGTTAATAAAAACCACGTCCACCCAAAAACCTGTACACAAATGATCATGGTAGCTTTCTTTTTTGTTGTTATTGTTTTTATTTTTATTTCCACAGGCTTTGGGGGGAACAGGTGGTGTTTGGTTACATGAGTAACTTCTTCAGTGGTGATCTGTGAGATTTTGGTGCACCCATCACCCAAGCAGTATACGCTGAACCCAATTTTTGGTTTTTTATCTCTCACCCACCTCACACCCTTTCCCCTGAGTCCCAAAAATCCACTGTATCATTCTTATGCCTTTGCATCCTCATAGCTTAGCTCTCACTTATGAGTGAGAACATAAGACATTTGGTTTTTTATTCCTGAGTCACTTCACTTAGAATAATGTCTCCAATTCTATACAGGTTGCTGCAAATGCCATTATTTTGTTCCTTTCTATGGCTGAATAGTATTCCATAATGTGTATATATGTGTGTGTGTGTGTATGCATATATATATATGCATACACACACACACATACTGCAATTTCTTTATCCACTCATTGATTGATGGTTATTTGGGTTGGTTCCATATTTTTGCAATTGCAAATTGTGCTGCTGTAAACATGGGTGTGCAAGTATCTTTTTCATATAATGACTTCTTTTCCTCTGAGTAGATACCCAGTAGTGGGACTGCTGGATCAAATGGTAGTTCCAACAGAAAAACTGGAAACAATCCAGATGATTTAACCACTGAATGACCCAAACAAAACACTATGGTACTCAACAAGAGAAATGAATAAACTAAATACATATGATCACTTAGATGAATCTCCAGGGAATTATGCTGAGTTTTGATTTTAAAGTCAACCTCAAATGGTCACACACTGTATGATTCCATTTATATAGCATTCTTGAAATGAGAAAATAATTGAAATGGAGAACAAGGTAGTGGTTGCCAGGTGTCAGAGGTGGTGGAAGGGATAGGGGTATGGCCATGAAAGGGCAACACCAGGGATCCTCGTGGTGATGGAAACATTCTGCACCTTAGTGTTCCAATGAGCTGGTGATATGGTTTGGCTGTGTCCCCATCCAAATTTCATCTTGAATTGTAGCTCCCATGATTCCCACATGTTGTGGGAGGGACCTAATGGAAGATAATTGAATCATGGGGGCGGTTCCCCCAATACTGGTCTCATGGTAGTGAATAACTCTCAGATTTATAAGGGGAGACCCCCTTTCACTTGATTCTCATTCTCTTTTGCCTGCCGCAAGGTAAGACGTGACTTTGTTCCTCCTTTGCCTTTCATCATGATTGTGAGGCCTCCCCAGCCACATGGAACTATGAGTCCATTTAACCTCTTTTTCTTTACAAATTACCCAGTCTTGGGTATATCTTTAGCAACATAAGAACAGACTAATGCAAAGGCCAAGGGAGCTGAGAGGCCAAAGAAAGAGGTTGACAAATCTAGTTTCTCAGAACGAAACATTTAATAGGAACTTAATAACAGAAGCAATGTCTCAGGTGACCAAGAAATGGTGGATCTCTGTACTTGCCCCCCAGAAAACATCCTTTTATATAGCAAGCTTTTCTGGTAAAACACGTGCAGTTAGTCATGTACCAGATGCTCCTATAAAATTTGTGACCACTGGGGAAGTTAGATAAGTATCTCTTTGAGGAGTAATTTATACTACAGGCATTGGTTCTTGACCTTGCTGTGAACACCTTAGCATGCAGGAGTCAAACATCGGTTATCATGTTTTTGCTTAAGTATGGTGTCCCTCTTTCCATGGGCCAGGCCATTTTCCTATACTTGGCTGTATCAATCAATATCCTGGTTGTGATACTGTATTCTAGTTTGATAAAATGTCACCACTGGGGGAAACTGGGTGAAGGGCATACAGAATCTGTATTGTTTCTTATAACTACATGTGAATCTATAATTACCTCAAAATTAATAGTTTGATTAGAAAAAAAAATAAAAGGCAAGAAGCCACTAAGAGAAAGGAAGATACTGTTCTTTGGTCAATTTTCTCTCAATTTCAGGGAAGCCCGTGTGGGCTAAGGCTTTGTTGTTTGTTTATTCTTTTCTTGTTTGAAGACATAAAAGTGGGAGATGGGCTAAGAGAGAAGATAAGTGAAGAGGATTGTTAGGGCTTCCACCTGTGTGTTATGTCTCTCTCTGCCACCTCAGAGATTTCAGTAATACCTTATTTTTCAAGGTCTTTTGAAATTGGATGTGAGTTTGTTTGAACTTCAAGGAGGGGTTACATGAAAACGGAGTGCTATGCTTCACCACGACAGAGTCTAACAAGCTGAGGTTACAGAAGGACCCAGCACTGGCAGCGACTCGAACACACCAGACCCTCATTGGACCTAAGAAGACTCCTGATGAAAGAACAATAGCTTTTGTTTTGAACAACAGGATTTATTCCAGCCAAATATGTACAGATCTGTGGATTCATTTCCCTACCTTAGGGAGTAAACTTTCAATCTTTAATTAGCAGATCCACCACAAACTCTGCTTTTTTACCACTTAAAACTGAAACTTTGCCCCTTCAGCAAATTAGTTAATTTCTCCATGGGTGTGTGTGTCTGTGGCGCTGTGTCTGTGTCTCTGTATGTGTGTGTGTCTATGAGTCTGTGTCTGTGTACATATATGTGCCTATGTGTACATGTATGTGTCTATGTGCATGTGTTGAGCCTGTGTGTCTGTGAGTCTGTGTATGTGTCTCTGTTGTATCTGTGTGTGGGGGTGGGTGTGTCTGCATGTAGATGCATCTTTATGTGCATGTTTCCTTGCCTGACAGGTAAACAAACTTGGTGTGAAAAAAGTTTAAATGCTTTTGTCTTTTTAAAATCATTGTCAAGCTTCAGAATGCAAACAAGAAGTTTCAGTTTTATTTTGGTTAGATATTTAGTTACTAGACAAAAAGTGGTGGTAAAAGGGAATGATAGGACAAAAAGAAATGGATTGTATTAAATTTGAATGTAGAGGGAAATTTAATAAATATTTAAGATATCCAGTGTTCCAAACTTCATTTAAATGAAGTTTCAAAATAATAAAACTCCTATAACGATAAATAACATCACTGGTCTTGATTATTGCATCTTTCATTCATTGCTAATCTTTTGGGCTATATTAAATAAATACTCCTTAATTTCACTCTTCTTTAAAATCAAACTGATCCCAGCTGCACATTATTAAGAAAGCTTTTTATTCCTTTTGCAGTTTCCAGAGAATTGTTTTTCTTTTAATGAGAGTAAGTAATTATTGCTAAACAGTGTCATTAGAAATACATAACTTTGCTTAATGAAAGAATATGTAAAAATATTTATTTCACTTTGGAACTTCTAAAGTGATTTGCAAGTCTCATATAAAATAATGCCTTACAAATACAGAATGCAAAAATTAATCCATTAGTTTCATAGACAAACTAATGCCATAGCAGAAAGCTTCCAGAAATTCTGGGAACACTTTGCCTCACATACAGATTGAACTGGGTGACAGAAAACTCATTTAGAAAACTCATTTTTATTCCTAAATGCACACTGCACTAGGTTCATTTCTATAGGCATTTATTGAGCACTAACTGTGTTTTAAAAAAATAAAAGAGAAGGAGTATAAATTTAATATATTCTTCCTGCCTGCAAGGGGTTTACATGTTATTATGCTATTTTTGCCTTCCAAAAAATCCAGGCATAAACTGGTCTCCATTCTCTTCTGAGAAATGAGAAAGACAGGTAATGGTGGCTGAATTAAACTAGAGTTTTAATTTGCATGATAACCTTGTCAGAGTGAAAGAAAATATTTTAGGAAAAATATTGTCTACTTCAAAGTCATCTATCCAGCCTGACCCCGATTACCACATACCCCTCATATATTTTGTCTAAATCATTTATATTTACTCTTAAAGACACGTACAGCAGGTACCATATTTCATCACATCAAAGACACAATTAACTGTAATATTCACTATTATTTTATGTTACATTTAAAAACAAAAATGCTGCCAATGGAACCATGATGCACCATTAAATTTAATGCCATGCCTCAACTTTAAGATGTATTCTGGTTTTGGAAATGGTAAAATATTTTCCAGAAAATGTGTGTATTAGAATCCATAAAATACAACGTTTCTTACATGTTAGATATAACAATAAAACACTGCTTATTCACAGAGCTGTGTCCTTCTTCTGCACAACTATACCATAAACTCCTAAGCTTTTCAAATAAGATAATTTAGATGGAAAAAAACAACAAGGAATCAAGAGCATAGGATAAAACCTCAGTCGTACCATTGGGGCAATTAACAATCTTCTTCAGACTCCTTTCATCTCTGATATGAGAATATTGATCATTAAAGTAATAGCAAGGAAATACAGTACATAATGTTCACAATGATTATAATAGAATAAAAATCCAGTATACTGTTTTTAGTAAAATAAAATTAGATTCTGAAATTCACTCCACATCCAAGATTACTTTCTATTAATATTTGTCTTGATCCTTTAGGCTTCATGTATTAGTCTAAAACACTTACCAGTACGTAAAATATATACTTACTATATATTAATCAGTATTAAAATTTAAACTATTTTAATAGCCTGTCTCAATATAAACAGCTTTGCTACCAAAAATGTATACGTTACCCCAAAGAAACACCACATCCTGACCATAATTTTTCATGAATAATGTTGCTCAATCTCTCCTACTGTTAAGAACCAAATACATTTTCATTAAATCAATTCATTCAAATTCAAAAGTTCTACTTTTTTGATATCTCTGCAAAACAAACGGAAAAGAAATGAAGGTCATCTCTGACTCCGCAGTATATAAATCTAGAATTCTCAGGGCTATTCTTTGCTATCCGCATTGTAAAATACATTTTACTTTAATCTCTATTCCCAAAATTAACATATTTTTGATTCAATTATCACATCAATCCCTGACATACCATGGAATTAGCTATTGCAAGTATTTGCACCTATATTGTCACTCTGATGACATACGCTGTTTAACTCTTGTCAATTCTATTTTATGGAAGCTCCGTGAAACTTTGCCCTGTCTTCTCCACCTTACTCTGGAAAACAGTAAACAGAGATTGGCCCAGTGCCTGCCTTATTCTTTTATAGTTCATATAAAATAAAATGGATGACTGAGCAATAAATATAATGACAATAATTTTCATCTCTGAGCAATTCTGCATTTTACTCCGATTTTTTAAAGATTTACTCTTTATTCACTGAGCCATAGCCAAAGGCACCTGAATATTAACCTACTTATTTTACAGCTGATTCTCACCCACCAAGAATCACTGCTTTCTGATGACATATCATGTACCAAGCACCACATGAAATGCTCTGGTTCAGTTACTTCATTCAGTCCTCACAATAACCCAGGATGTAGTCATTATAAGCCCCATTTTGTGAATGAGAAAACCAGATGTATTAGTCAGTTCTCACACTGCTAATAAAGACACACTCAAGACTGGGTAATTTATAAAGAGGTTTAGTTCACTCACAATTCCACATGGCTGGGAAGGCCTCACAATTACGGCTGAAGTTGAATGAGGAGCAAAGTCACATCTTACACGGTGGAAGGTAAGAGTGCTTGTGCAGGGGAACTCCCATTTATAAAAGTGTAAGACCTTCTGAGACTTATTCACCACAAGAACAGTATGGCGGAAACTGCCCCCATGAGTCAGTTATCTCCACGTGGCCCTGTCCTTGACATGTGGGTTTATTACAATTCAAGGTGAGATTTGGGTGAGGACACAATCAAACCTTATCACTAGATCTCAGAAAAATTTAAAAAATTTATAAAGGGCCATGCTACTTCCTAATAAACTACAATTCTGATGTGCCCAACCACACTATATTCTTTTCACTCTACTTCCTGTCCACAAGAGCACCAACAATTAATGAGTAAATGTATCCTTAACTCTTGTACCAATATATTCAGAGAAGTTTTAGGTTCACAGCAAAATTTAGTAAAACTTACAAATTCTCATATGCACTCCCTGCCCCCACACATACATTTCCTGTACATTATCAATATCTCCCATGAGAATGATACATTTGTTACAACTGGTGAACCTACACTAACACATTATAATAACCCAAATACATAGGTTACATTGGGATTCACCCTTAGTGACATGATTTCATCATTATAGTATCATTCAGAGTTTTCCAGTGCCCTAAAATTGCCCTACAGTCTACCTATTCATCCTTCACCCCACTCCACCAAAATCCCTGCAACCCATCATCTTTTTGCTGTCTACACACTTTGACCCTTTCCAGAATGTCACATAGTTGGAATTGTGCTGTAGGTAGCCATTTTCAGATTGGCTTTTTTCATGCAGTAATATACACTGGAGGTTCCTCCATGTCTTTTCACAGTTTGATAGTTTATTTTTAGCACTGAGTAATATTCCATTATCTACATGTACCACATTTCACCCACTGAGGAACACCCTGGTTGCTTTGGAGTTTTGGCAATTGTAAATAAAACTGCTCTAAACATCCATGTGCAGGTTTTTGTATGTACATAAGTTTTCAACTACTTTGGGTAAAAGCAGGGAGTATGACTGCTGGATAGCATAAGAGTACGCTTGGTTTTGTAAGAAATTGACAAACTGTCTTCCAGAGTAGCTGCACTATTTTGCATTCCCACCAGCAATTAATGAGAGCTGTTGGTCCACATCCTCACCAGCATTTAGTGTGGGTCAGTGTTCTGGATTCTGTTTATTCTAATATGTCTGTGGTAGTATCTCACTTCTGTTTTAATTTTCATTTCCCTGATGACATATGATGTTGAGCAACTTTTCACATGTTTATTTGTCATCTGTTTATCTTCTTTGTTGAAGTATCTGTTAAGGTCTTTGGCCCACTTTTAATCAGGTTTGTTGTGTTCTTATTGTAGATTCTCAAGAGTTCTTGTATATCTTAGATAACAGTCCTTTATCAGATGTGTCTTTTGCAAATATTTTCTCCCAGTCTGAGGCTTGTTTTCTCATTCTCTTGACGTAGTCTTTTTCAGGGCAGGGCTTTTAAATTTTAGTGAAGTCTAGGTTATCAGTTGTGTCTTTCATATATTATGCCTTTGGTGTGGCATCTAAGAAGTCATAATCACACCCACAGTCATCTAGATTTTCTCCTATATTATGTTCTATGAGTTTCATAGTTTTTCCTTTTTTTTTTTTTTTTTTTTTTTTTTTTGAGATGGAGTCTTGCTCTTGTTGCCCAGGCTGGAGTGCAATGGCACGATCTCAGCTCACCGTAACCTCTGCCTCCTGGGTTCAAGTGGTTTTCCTGCCTCAGCCTCACAAGGAGTTGGGATTACAGGAGCCTGCCACCATGTCCAGCCAATTTTTGTATTTTTAGTAGAGATGGGGTTTCACCATGTTGGCCAGGCTAGTCTTGAACTCTTGACCTAGTGATCCACCTGCCTTGGCCTCCCAAAGTGCTGGGATTATAGGCATGAGCCACTGCACCCAGCCAGTTTTTGCATTTTACACTTACATCTATGATCCACTTATAGTTGATTTTTGTGAAGGATGTAAAATCTGTTTCTAGACTCATTTTTTCACATGTGGATGTCCAGTTGTTCTAGTACCATTTGGTGAAAAGACTATCTTTGCTCCTTTGTATTGTCTTTGCTCATTCATCAAAGATCAGTTGACTATGTTTATATGGGTCTATTTCTGGGCTCCCCATTCTGTTCCATTAATCAATTTGTCTCTTCTTTTGCCAACATCACACTGTCTTATTGCAGCTTGATAGAAAGTCTTGAGGTCAGGTAGTGTCAGTCCTCCAACTTTGTTCTTCTCCTTCAATATTGTATTGATTATTCTGGATCTTCTGCCTCTCCATGTAAAGTTTAGAATCAGTTGGTTGATGTTTACAAAATAACTTAATAAGATTTTTATTGGGATTGCATTGAATCTACAGGCTGAATTAGAAGAACTGACATTTTGACAATATTGAGTATGCCTATCCATGAACATTGAGTATCTGTCCATTAATTTAGTTCTTTGATTTCTTTCATCAAAGTTTTATAGTTTTTCTTATATAGAGCTGTACATATTTTGTTAGATTTTTACCTGAGTATTTCAGTTTTTGGTGCTGATTTAATAGTATTGTGTTTTCCGTTTTAAATCCCACTTGTTCAGGGCTGATATATAGGAAAGCAATTAAGTTTTGTATGTTAACCTTGCATCCTACATCCTTGCTATAATTGATAATTAATTCCAGGAGTTTTGTGTTTGTCGATTCTTTTGGATTTCTTACATAGATAATCATATCATTTGCAAACAAAAACAGTGGTATTTCTTCCCAAGCTATATGTCTTTCATTTCCTTTTATTGTCATATTGCCTTAGCTAGGACTCCCAGGACAATATTGAAAAGGATTGGTGAGAGGGGAAATAATTGTTTTGCTCCTGATCTTGCTGGGAAAGATTCTAGCTTCTCATCATTAAGTATGATGTTAGCTGTAGGTTTCTTAGAGATATTCTTTATCAAGTTGAGGAAGTTCCTCTCTATTCCTATTTTGAGTTTTAATCATGAATTGTTGTTGGATTTTGTCAGATGCATTTTCTGCATCTATTGAGATGACAATGTGATTTTTCTTTTTTAGCATATTGAAATCATAAATTGATTTTCGAATGTTCAACCAATTGTGCATACCTGAGATAAATCCCACTTGGTTGGAGTGTACATCTTTTTATACATTGTTGGATTCAATTTGACATTTTTTTGAGGATTTGAAACGATGTTCACAAGAAATATTGGTCTGTAGTTTTCTTGTAATTTGTGTTTTTGGTATTAGAGTGATGCTAGCTAGCCTCATAGAATGAAGAGGCATTTCCTCTTGTTCTATCCTCTGAAAGATGTTGTAAAGAATTGGTATATTTTCCTTAAATGTTTGGTAAAATTCACTCGTGTACTTATCTGGGCCTGGTGCTTTCTGTTTTGGGAGACTATTGATTCAATTTTTAAAACAGATATAAGCATGTTCAGATTGTCTACTTCTTTTCATATAAATTTCATGTGTCTTTCAAGGAATTGGTCCATTTCATCTAGGTTATTAAATTTATGGGCATAGAATTGCTCATAGTATTCCTTTATTATCCTTTAAATGTCCATGGAATCTGCAATTATGTCCCCTTTTTGTTTCTGATACTAGCAATTTGTGTCTCTTTTTCTCTTAGACAATAATACACTGTCTCCATTTAGGCCAAAGTATTATTTCATTGTCATGGACATTTTAACATGACCTTTTGCATTATATAAATCTATGTTATGTGTAAGCATTTCAGGAGATGATAATGCACAGTGATATTATCCAAAAACAAGCCACCAAGTTAATATTAAATTATTCTAAATAAAAGGACATTGATATACAATAACCAAGTATATTATCTAAATAATAATCATTAAACATATAGGAAAAATATATCTGAAAACATGATAGCATATTATTTTACAGCACTCTTAAACATGTTATAGCAATAACAGCAAGACAAATATCACACAATTCTACTTACATGAAGTATCTAAAATAATCAAATTTATGAGATCAGAATGGAATGGTGGCTGCAAGGGGCTAGGTGGAGGAGGAAATGGGAAGTTACTATTGAAGAGGCATAAAATTTCAATCAAGCAAGATTAAGAAGCTTGAGAGATCTACTGTACAACACTGTATGTACAGTCAGTAACGATGTATTGTGCACTTTAAAATATGATAAAAGCATAGATACAGTACTAACTGTTCTTACCACAATTTTTTAAAAATAGTAATGAAAAAATTATGAAAATCAGAGTAAATAAATTTAATTCCTCCTACACAAATTTGAATGTAGCCCAAAGATTGAATTTTAATGATGTGTTTAATATAGAAACTTAAAACCAAAAGATGGGTAAATATGTATTAATTAAATGAAACAACAAAATTATCAGGGAGTTCAGAGTCCACGTTCAAAAGCATTATATTGAATTTAGAGGTTCATTTCTCAATAATAAATTTTAAAATGATAAAGTTAAATCTATAATAAAGATTTATGGACATGAGCCTTTGCTTATGGTAGTTTTTAAATATGTCCACAATTTTTTAAAAATAATCCTCCCTTCAAAGGTAGAGCCTAATTCTCTGCCATTGAATGATGGCTGGACTCAGTGATTCACTTCTAATAAACAGATGAAAGCAGAAGTGATGGTGTGCAATTTTTGAGACTAGTTCACAAAAGACACAAATATTTCCTTCCTGCTCACTCCAGAAAAAGTCAACAATCATATCATAATAGCCCTATTGTTAGAATCCTGGGGGAAGGAATTGAGGCCTCCTGTGTTGGCTGTTGAGACACTGAGGAACTGAGTTTGCCAGTCAACAACCATATGTGTGAACTTTCCTGGAAGCAGAGCCTCCAGCTCCAATCCAGGCCCACATCTTGACTCGGGCTTGTGAGATACCAGAACCACAAACAGCCAGTGAAGCATTCCCATATCCCTGGTTGTCAGAAACTGTGAGATAATAAAAGTTCTTGATTTTAGCTGTTAAGTTTTAGGGTAATTTACTATGCAGTAATAGATAACTAGAACAGTGTTGGAAAAGAAAGCATCCACATATATCATGCAAAAATGTCAAAGCACAGGGAGAAAATGAAAGATATAACTCTTTAGATACAACAGCTGAAGCAAAAACCAAAAAGAATTCCAGATGAGGGAATATGAATAAAACTTTTTGAACAACAATTTAGTGAAACATATTTAATGGCTGTATGTTGATGTGTACCTTAGAACATTTACAATATTAATGTCCATGAAACATTTATAAAATTGTGTCATATGCTAGTCACTACAAAGAGCAGTACACAAACACAGACATGCAGCAAAGCAAAAGTCAAACTGTCCACAATCCCTAACCACTAGACAATATAACTAGACAATAACTGTAGTATTTTCAAATCAAAATAGTTAGAAAATTTTTAAAAATCTTTTAAAAATGTGTGTCTAAGAAGAAATTAAATCTCTAATTTCAAAATATTAAATATACAAAATGAGCAACCTTAACAAAAAAGAAAATTCTTAAAAGTCAAATAGCCAAATATTTTATAAGTAGATTTTTCAAATAGTCAAAAAACATTCAAACCAATTATACCAACTTATTTAAATTTCACCAGAAATGTCTTTTTTTTAAACCACTGTAAAGAATAGGAAATGCATCAGAATGATATTTCAGGCACTAGAAATATACTGAGGCTGTGATAATAATTGAGAACAAATGAATGGGGGTTCAGGCAGGAAAATTTCAAATATACAGCAAGTTTATATTAAGTGATGAACAATAAAAATTATGAACTCCCATTTTCTTCCATGTTAGCTATATTTTATAATTGAGCACAATTACCTAATACATGTTTCAAAAGAAACTTTGATATCCATAACATGGAGGTTTGCTTTTGATAAGGAAAATACAGGCTCTATAGTAAAATAATTTGACAAGAGTCTCTATCTCTTTATAATTAATTCAACAATAACAAAGAGAGACATAATCTTCACTTACTGCAGGCAACAGAGAATGAACACATTTAAACATTTTCAGACCTTCACTTCAACCCGAACGATTAACGAAGTCACTTTATCAAATAACTGTATAGATTCAACATCTTTATCAATGCATGGAAGAGATTTCTCATATTCTACTTAAATAGACAGAGTATAGGTATTTTTACTATAACATAAAAATAAACCTTATTCTGTCTCTCTCTTTGAAAAATCATGTAGTAAGATTAGGAGACTGAGAAAAATATGCAACTGGTAATCAGAGCAAAAAAAACAAAAGCAATTATAAATCATATAAAATAAAAAAAATAGCTTAAAAGACATGTAAAATTCTTAATAAATAAATACTTCGTTTAATACAGGAATTTATCTTTTTAAAGATGTGAAAGTACCTCGCTGTAAGATTACATAAATAACGGAGACAAGGGGAAAGCATACAAAAATTGGGGGCTGGCGCAGTGGCTCACACCTGTAATCCCAGAACTTTGGGAGGTCGAGGCGCATGGATCACCTGAGATCAGGAGTTCGAGACCAGCCTGACCAGCCTGACCAACATGGAGAATCCACATCTCTACTAAAAATACAAAATTAGCGGCCGGGCGCGGTGGCTCACACCTGTAATCCCAGCACTTTGGGAGGCCCAGGCGGGCGGATTATGAGGTCAGGAGATCGAGACCGTCCTGGCTAACACAGTGAAACCCTGTCTCTACTAAAAATACAAAAAATTAGCCGGGCGTGGTAGTGGGCGCCTGCAGTCCCAGCTACTCAGGAGGCTGAGGCAGGAGAATGGCGTGAACCCGGGAGGCAGAGCTTGCAGTGAGCCGAGATCATGCCACTGCACCCCAGCCTGGGCGACAGAGCGAGAATCCATCTCAAAAAAAAAAAAAAAAAAATTAGCTGGGCATGGTGATGCGTGCCTGTAATCCCAGTTACTCAGAAAGCTGAGGCAGGAGAAGCACTGGAACCTGGAAGGCGGAGGTTGCAGTGAGCTGAGATCGCGCCATTGCACGCTAGCCTGGGCAACAAGAGGGACACTCTGTCCCACATAAATAAATAAATAAATAAAGGACCGTGCAATCACACTTTCCGGACAGAACACATGACAGGCCCTAAGGAGGGATGCAAGGACTCCGGACACTGCGTTCAGAATTGTACTCCTTCATCACTTGCTCAGTCAGCTCGTGTCCTACACATACACTGACCCTGACGCAAAAACTAACACTGTGGAAAAAATCATGAATACATTAATGTAACTTTGACATTACACTGACATAGTTCACGTTTTACCAAATGTGTGTCAGCTAATTCTCATTTGAGAGTCTCATACTGTAGCAGAACAGACTTTATGAGCTAAGAGATTTGCCTCACAGTTTCTTCTAATAAATAGTTAATTCCTTCCTTAAATGGAGCCTCTTTTTATGATTTCATATTTCCTTTGTTCTTTGTGAGATAGGAGAAGCCTGGATTATTTTGTTGCAATATTATGAGAGAAATTGTGACTATATCCCAATGCATGTAATTTTGATACATAAAAGTGAACAAAAAATACATTTAAAAAGGAGAATAAAACCCAATTTCATGCAAGAATATATACAGAACATTTTTTCAACAGTATACTGAAAGAATGTCCTATGATGAAATAAAGTTTAATGTTAGCAATTTAAGGTTTATTTAAGAGTGTTATTTAATAATAATAATGCATTCTATTAAGAGCTCAAATGAGAAAAAAATCACAATATGTGATAATATGCAGCACCTATTCCTGACCAAATCTTATAGTAAACTAGAATAACGTAAATTTATTTCAGACTCCACCATTTATGAAAAAACAGTAAAAGCCTGGAATCTTATTAAAGTCAGAAATAAGAATGTTTGTTATGATCACTGCTTTTTCATTATTAATTCATATGGAAGTTCTCGGTGTATTAACATATTACTCTTTATGATTAATCTAGAAGTTATACATGTATTAACAAAAACATAATTTAAGAACTGCAGTTTTTGAAAAAATAATATATAATTATCATCTCTTCCATGATCAATGCATGAATTTAACAAACTACCTGTGAGATTTGTTCTTTTTTTTCCTTTAGAACTTGACTACATAATTCTAATATTTGTATTGAAGAATAAACAGGTGAAAATACCTCCTTAAGAGATGGGAAAGAAATGTAACAAGTGGAATATTTTCCTGCCAGATATTAAGACATAATATAAACAATGTGGTATTGGCACATAATTGACAAAATTGGGAATACTACAGACTGCCCTCACATGAAGCCTAGTATATCTAAGAATGTAGTTTATGATAAAGGAGGCACCACAAGTCCATGCAGAAGGGAGGAATTATTCAAGAATAGTAGACAGAAAATAACTAGGGAAAAGTATTGGCCAAAAAATTAACCAAATTTTCATTTCTTACCATCTAAACAGTAAATTAACTGCACACAGTAGAAAAGAAATGGACAAATTACATAGCCACTTGAAGAACAAAAAATATGCAGCAAAAATATTAAAATATTTAAATGTAGTCACTTAAAAATTCAGTTTCTATAATAGTAGATAAAATTTTCATCATGTAAATGAGCATTAGAATGTTATTCAAATTGTTTATGACTTAACACTGATTTGATTGTGGGCATTTAAACACAAAAATTAGATAATTTTAACATTTTTTGAGATATAATTCATATAAAATGTAATTCACCATTTAAAAATACATAATAATGTGAATCTTCACTCATCGTTCACCAAAAATGCAGTTACTGTACATTCTGACTCAATTGGACTTTTAATCAATAATGTATCATGTTGTGGCCACTGTTTTTTTATTTTTATTTTTTTTCTGTATGTCTTTATGCCTTATCATGGATTCCGGAGGATGTAAAGCAAGTACATGTAATCAGCTGCCATCTGGGCCACGTGTTTCTTTCCTGTACTTAGTTAGGCTCGTGATCACAGGGAATCTAGTCCAAAAATGGAACAGCCAAACAAAAACAGCAGTTAACTAAACAAATGACAAGAAGAAATTTTCCAAATGTACATGATTTTTGCTCAACCTTCCAAGTCCATCTATTTACACTGCATTTCTTAGATATGTAACTGCTTTATTGAAGTATAATTCACATGCCATACAACTGGCCCATTTCAATTGTACAATTCAAAGGCTTTACATGTCTGCAGAGTTGTAACCATCACCACAATCAACTTCAGATCATTTTCATCACCCCCCAAAAACACTCTGTATCTGTTAGCAGTCACTCTTCATTTCTCTCCAACCCCACTGGGTCTATTGAAAATTAAGGTATTTTCTCACTAAAAATGTGCCTCTTGTATAAAATTTACATAAATGGAATCATACAGTATGTGACCTGTAGAGGAAAGATATTTATAGAATTCTAGGGCCTGGCTGGAGTGATCTTGAGGCAGGTCTTAGGAGACAGAGAAGCGTTGCGAGTGGGCAGAGTTTATTTGGACTGGTGAATCTAGCAGGAACAGGACTCTGAAGAGAGTCTGGAAGGACCAGTTGTTAGTTTTGATAAGTAAACTAGCTGTTTCACAGTCTTTCTTCCAGGAGCAAGTATTTCCTGGAATATGCAGTGAAGTTGCTTTTGCTTAGTCCTAGTACTATTGAACAAGGGACAAAGAATAATCTTGGCTTCTGTTAAACAGTTTCATGTAATTATTTCCCAGCAAGAAATACATTTTAAATTTTTTGTTGCTTTATTAGTGTCTCTATGTTAAACATTAACTTGGAGCATGTAACACATGAAAGGAATGTCTTATTCCTGATTTTAAAGCAAACACGTCCCCAATATGCTCATGGCATTACATAAAAGTTCACCAACTTGTCAGGTTTTTTTTTCCTATTATGCTTTTAATCTTTATTTTTAAATTTGTATTTCTATGATGTTGTATCTAAACATACATATTGTTGCTATTTGACACATTCTGAACAACTAGATATGCATTATGGATTGTATCTTTTATTATTATAAAGTATACATCCTTATTCCTCAAGGGCTTTGCTTTTTTTGTCGCTGCCTTGTATTTATCCTCTGGGTGCACCCTCTTCACTCTCAGCTGACACACTGGCTCAGCTGACCCCACATGTGGCTCTAGGGGAGGAAGGTGACCCAAAAACAGCCAGTGAGAGTTTCAGTAGATGCTTCACAGAGCAGACAAGAGATTTTATTTGATGGGAAATAAGATCTTTTTGTTGTGAATGTTGCTAACCCGGCAGATTTTAGAACTACAGCTGCTGAGGTACTTTGCTCCTACTTGGAGACAGCCTGCCTGAGAAAGAAACCCACAGAGACTAAAGTTTCATTGAGAGGTAGGGAAGATTCCTGATAACATGTGAGGAACTAGATCAAGTCAGACCTTCAGTTTCTGTACTTGTGATCATGTGATCCCATAATTTCCCCACTTTTTTTTTTTTTTTTTTTTTTTTTGAGGCGGAGTCTCGCTCTGTCACCCAGGCTGGAGTGCAGTGGCCGGATCTCAGCTCACTGCAAGCTCCGCCTCCCGGGTTCACGCCATTCTCCTGCCTCAGCCTCCCAAGTAGCTGGGACTACAGGCGCCCGCCACCTCGCCCGGCTAGTTTTTTTTCTGTATTTTTTAGTAGAGACGGGGTTTCACCGTGTCGGCCAGGATGGTCTCGATCTCCTGACCTCGTGATCCGCCCGTCTCGGCCTCCCAAAGTGCTGGGACAGGCTTGAGCCACCGCGCCCGGCCCCCCAATTTCCCCACTTTTTAAAGGGATTTAAGTGAAAGTGAGTTTCTATCACCCCCTCCACACACAAATTCACCTATTATAAGAACTACTTGTTTTAACGCTTAAAAAACAAACAAACAAACAAACAAAGCTTTTCTATATGTCACGTCAAAGCATAATTTTCAAAAAGATGAAGCATAGGCCCCTAAAACTAATACATAACAAGCAGTTGTGAAAATTCTGTTTAGTTATGTAATGAGGAAACAAGCAACACAATAAAGATTCTTGAAATAAAAAATGCAAGAGACTAGCATTATACACAGTCAGTGATAGAAAGAAAGCTGGAATGCTATTTTAATGTTAGTTTTTTTAATGATTAATATCTTTCAGGTACACTTGTGTTTCCTGTTTCCAATCAGACAAAAATAAATCACAACTCTACAGGACAAAAATTATTTGCAATGGAGCTGGACACAGTGGCTCAGGCCTGTAATCCCAGCACTTTGGGAGACCGAGGCAGGCGGATCATGAGGTCAGGAGATCGAGACCATCCTGGCTAACATGGTGAAACCACAGCTCTACCAAAAATTCAAAAAAGTAGCTGAGCATGGTGGTGGGCGCCTGTAGTCCCAGCTACTCGGGAGGCTGAGGCAGGAGAATGGTGTGAACTGGGGAGGTGGAGCTTGCAATGAGCTGAGATCGTGTCACTGCACTCCAGCCTGAGGGACAGAGTGAGACTCTCTCAAAAAAAAAAATATATATATATATATACACACACACACATATATATATATATATGCAATGAATCACTGTTCTGGAGATTAACATCTATTAAACTTTAGAGTATGGTATGGCTTTTAGCAATAGTAAAATAAAAAATAATCTAAAAATATTGCATGCACCTGGAGAGGCTCAGGTAATTTGCCCTATTATATCATAAAAATAGTACGCAGTGTTACCATATTTTGATGTTTTCAATACTTTTCTTTTAACAGTTATTCCTTTATTGAAAAAGGTTACAACTACATGTTTCACAATATGGGTGGGGTGTTGTTAGAACCCCTCCCTATGCAATTGGGATAAAAGTCTCCTATCCCTGGATCAAAACCTGGAGGTCATACATAGGCTTCCAAATATCCAAAAATGTGCAGCTCCTTGCTCAGCTGTGATATCCTGCATCAAGCATCCACTGCTGGTCAGATAGAATGAGGTGAGTTATTTTTCAAATTAGAATATCCAAAAATCACACGTCTACTGTATGGACAAATGCAACTCACACTTTAATGAAAAATTTATTAGATTTCATCCATTTTGTAGCATGTACCAGTATTTCATTTCTGTTTATTAGTGAATATTTCATTGTATGCATATATACCACATTTTATTTGTCAATTCATCAGTTGATGACCATTTGAGTTGTTTCCACCTTCGGGCTATTGTAAATAATGCGATTATGAACATCTGTGTATAAGTTTTTGTATAAATATATGTTTTCAATTCTCTTGTGTATGTATCTACGAGTTGAACTGATAGGTCAAGCTTGCGTATAAATTCCACTTGGTAATGTTGTATATTTTCATGTGCTGTAAATTCAGTTTTAGAATTTTGTTGAAGATTTTTGCATCTATATTTAACTAAGAGATATCACTGAGTAGTTTTCATTTCTTTCAATGGATTTGCCTGGTTTGTGTATCAGGGTAATATTGCCCTCACCAAATGTTTTGGAAGTGTTCTGTCATCCTTTCATTTTGGGAAGAATTTGTGCAACATAGCAGGAACTCATCTTTAATGTTTGGAAGCATTCATCATGAAAGCCATCTATTGAATACTTTTCTTTATGGGACATTTTTTTGCTTATCTTTATGGGACATTTTTTGCTTACCAATACAAACCCTTTACTTGCTCTAGGTCTATTCAGATTTTATACTTCACTGAATTTTGGTACTTTGCATCTTTGTAGGAGTTGTTTCATCCAGGTATGTGATCTGTTGATTTCTAATTTTTCATTCCCTTATAATGCTTCTTATTTCTGTAAAGTCAATGGTGATGTCCTTTCTTTCACTCCTGATTTTAATCATATGAGCTTTCTTTTTTCTTGTTCAGTCTATCTAAAAGTTTTATCAGTGTTGTTCATACTCTCAAAGAACTTTTGATTTTGTTGATTTTATTCTTTTTCTATTCTCTGTTTAATTCATTTCCTTTAAAATCATTTATTATGTCTTTTCTTCTGTACATTTTGGGTTTAGTTTGCTCTTATTTTTCTTAAGATGGAGGTTAGATTATTGATTTGAAATCTTTTTATCTTTTACAATGTAGGCATTTATGTTTTCACTGTATCCAATAAGTTTTGGTATATTGTATTTTCACTTTTATTCTTCTCAAAATATTTTCTAAATTCCCTTGTGATTTCTTCAATTCATTCATTATTTAGTAGTGTCTTTATTATTTTACATGGACATATGATTGTCCCAAATTGTCCCGTGTTATTGATGTCTAATTTCAGTACATTGTGATCAGAGAGCATATGATTTTCATATTAGTTTTCTAAGTCTTCTGTAACAAATTACCACAAAGTAGGTGGTGCTGCAATTTATTGTTTCATAGTTCTGGGTGCAAAGGCGATCTAGTTAAAACGAGGCATTGGGGTGGACCCTAGTCCAGCATGACTGACGTACTTACATAGACACAGGTACACAGAGTGGAAAGACAATGTGAACATACACAGGGAGAAGACAGCCGTACACAGCTGATGCCGGAGGCCAGAGGAGATCCTTCCCTCACAAGCCTCAGAAGGAACCAAGCCTGCTGACACCTTGGTTTTGGACTTTTAACCTCCAGTACTGTGAGATAATACTTTTCAAGTCAAGTCAAGACAATTCTTTTAAGTCATGTCTTCCAAATTGGTTCAATAATGGCAATTATTGGGGAATAAGACTTTAATGAGAGACTAGCTCTGTTCTGCTACCTTCATTGCCAGGAATGTAGGCTGTTATTTCTCGAGGCCACTAGTGAGAGGGAGAGCAGAAGATGACACTAGGGAAAGTTCACACAGCTCACTGTTCTTACCTATATGCAGTGATTTTTCTTCAACTGCTCCCTGAATTGCTGAAAACCAGGGTTCATTCCAAAATTTTGAAAAATTTGATTGTGACATTTTTGCCAGATTTTGTATTGTTTTTACAGAGAAGCAAATTTTCAAACATTCTTTCTCCAACATTAGACTGATACCCTATGCAAAACAAATTTATCGCAGCACCTTTCAGTAATAATATTACAAAGGTGAAAACATTTAAAAAGAGAAATGAAAACATACATAGTAATCAACTTATATAATGACATACTATAAAGCCATTAAAATGCTTTGAAAATATTAATCATATATAGAAATATTCATATGTGTCATGATTCAAGATTCAAGAAAATAGCAGTAGCTATTTATTTAACATGTCAATGTTCACACAAATATTATGTAAGCACTAGTATACATATTAGTCCTCACCAGTTATTATTATTATTAGTGAATACTAATATTTACTGAACATTCTAAATTCAGGTAATTCTGACTCCAACATCCTCCTGTTTAACCAGTTAAGTACTAGGCCTCTAGGTGGGATCTCCCTGCTACCCTCTCCCGAAAGACTCAAAGCCTCCCTGCATTTCCCTAATAGGTGAGATACGTCCATTTTTTCATGTATATTCCTTTTACTGTTTGATTTTCCATTAAAAGATGAGTTTTCTGAGAAGAGAGTCTGCGTCTATATCCTGATAATTCTTATGCTTCAAAGGAGTAGGCACCCAACAGGAATAATTGATTTTTTGAATGATCAAGGTCAAATAAGTGAATAAATAAATTAACAAATGGGTATATAATATTTTCATTAGTCTTGTGGTTTGATGGCATATGCAGAATTGTATTAAATGGTCACTCTCTTGGCAGACAAGAAGACAGGCAGTCGAACATTTTTATCTGCATAACACATTCCTCAAGCTTCCTAATACAACACAAGATAGCAGGACCTGCTCTAGCCAAACAGAGAGAGACACCTGGAGGACCAATATATTTTACAGAAATTAGGGTTTAGGGTACATAATGCAGGTATGATAATCCTATCAAAAATGTCAGAAACGGCCACTCTAATGAAAGGGTGACGTCTTAACTGAGCCCTAAAGCATATGTAACAAATGTCAGAGAAACAACAGAGAAAAATCCCAGACTGAGAAAACAGCACATGTAATTTTCCTGGGGTATAAGAGAATGTGATATGCGTCAGACACTGAGAAAACAGAGCAAAGGGGTAGAGGGAAAAATGAAGTCTGAGAAGTAAGAAGTGATTTGTGAGATCTCAGAGTCTTCATAGGCCATTTAATGGATTTTGAATTTGCTCACAAGGCCATGGAAGGCCACTCAGTGGGTTTCACTAGATAATTAACATATTTAGAATGGCACTTACAAAAGAGCATCCTGACCACACTGTGAAGAAGAACAGGGATGAGAATATGGCTGTCAAAGTCTAGAAGATACAGCAATGGCCAAGCCAAAAAATGATAATGCCATGAACTGGGGTATGTAAAAAACAAAACAAAACAAAACAAAAACAGGATTTCAGAGAAATCGAGGAAGTACAATTTCCAGGATTCAGTGATTTATTAGATATGGTTAATGAGTATGGTCAAAAAAATAAGGAAGGGACAACTCTCCCAATTTTAAAGTAGTCTTCAGTGAATTTCAACGTTTCTGAATACCCTCAATCATTCTCCATCGATCCATCATTTATTCTTTCTGAGGATTAACTCCAATGCAAAGTATTTAACTTTAGCAACCTGATTTTCAACAAAGTCAACTCTCTCAGTATGGACTGCCCTAACAATAGCCAATATCTGACAAACTCTAAATGGCGGTTAGCATTGCTCAAATGCTTTACATTATAAAATCATTTCATTTCCCTTTTACAGATGTGAAAACTGAGGCATAAAGAATTTAATTAACTTGGCTAGGTTTGCATAGGCAATACATATCTAAGATAATATATTTAAAAGGGAAAAAGGGTGCAATTATATTTGTAAAATTATTACTATACATGTGTACATATGGGTAACACATAGGGTTTCTATAAATAATGAGGGATAGAGAGAATAAGGGGGAGAATATGCTCTTCAACTTTAATAAGAAAATTATTTTCTGTTCTTCTAAAATTAATTTATACTTAAATCATAATATATAATCATGAAATGTCCCAACCTTAGGTGAGCAATATATAATCTATAATGACCTTTCAAGACAAAAGCCACTATGTCTTCTCAGCAGGACAGACTGTCCTTTCTCACACAAAAAAATAATTGTATTATTATGCTTCCGTGCAACTTCTCAGAGGGGAGCAGGTAAAAAGAAATGCTGCTTCTCATTTCATTAAAAATAATAAAGCACCAAGAATATTTCATCTGATATATCCCCAACCCCAATTTTCATTAACTGCACTATTCCAGATGTCAAGTCTCTGGTTCAGACTTGGAAGGAGTGTATTGTAGAGGGCTCTAAATCATTGATTTTAGAATCACATACATGATTCAAGTACCTAATTACCTTTAAAGAATATCTAGTAGACTGAGAAGGTGTTGGAAAAAGATTTATGGAGGTTACTCAATTGCATTCACAGACCTGTTTAAGTTTTGCTTCCTCTAGGTGGCCTGTGCTAACCACTTGAGGCACCCTTTTTTAATGCTCCTGGACCCCTCTGTAAGTTCTGTTGTGTATCATTTTCATTGCTGTTCATTATCTATCTTGTGTAGCATTTTCAATGCTGTTCATTATCTATCTTCCCCGCCATTGTTCCACAAGGCCAAAGGCTGAGATTGTTTTGCTTCCTGGCATGGTCCCAAATGTTAGTTCACAGATGAGCACTCAGTCGCTTTTAATTACAGATTACTATGTGGGGTTTTTTATTCAGAAATATTAATATAAGGTGACTCATAGAGAAAATAAAAAATAGAGTTGTTAATGACAATCCCAGTCCTTGAACTAATTTTCTCAAGCCCAATGATTATAACAGTCCTTTGGAAATCATTGGAAATAAATTGGAAAGAACAGAAGGACTTGGGAAGCAAGTCTTTGAAAGCTCACCTGGGTCCTGTCACCCCAGAGTCATCCCATATTTAGCTCTTCCTAGAGTCACCACATCCATTTCTCCTTTTGAATCTATATACATTATTTTCTTACCTCCCAAGCCTCATTTCATAGTTCAGAAATCATCTTTTCAATAAATTCACAGACTTTATCTAACTTCAGATTCTCAAAATCACTTATCTTCCAGAGCACATGAGTAATTCTGATCATCCACACACTTACACATCCTTTCTCCATTGGTAATTTACCAATAAGAACTGAATTTACAATGCTTATGTATATTTTCAGTTCTTCTCCATTACGTCAGGATCTTTTACTTTATATCTTTATTTTATTTAATTTTATTTTATTTTATTTTATTTTACTTTACTTTACTTTATTTTATTTTTGAGACAGGATCTCATTCTGTAACCCAGACTGGAGTGCAGTGGCATGATCTTGGCTCTCCCGGCTCACTGCAACCTCTGCCCCCAACCTCAAGTGATTCTCCCACCTCAGCCTCCCAAGTAACTGCAACCACAGGGGCACACCACCATGCTGGCTTTTTTTTTTTTTTTTTTTTTTTTTTTTTGTATTTTTAGTAGAGATGGGATCTCGCCATGTTGAGACCACCATGTTGCTCAGGCTGGTCTCAAACTCCTGAGCTCAAGGGATCCACCAGCCTCAGCCTCCCGAAGTGCTGGGATTACAGGTGTGAACCACTGTGCCCGGCCTACTTTATATCATTTTATCATTTATTTTTCCTTACCAACTAATTTCTTCAGACCCAAGAACTGTTCATAATACATTCAAAGCAGATTGTGAAACAACTGATATAAATGGATATACCAAGATCCATGGAAAATATAGACTTTAAAAGGTTTCTGATCATCAGAAACTTTTTTTGACAAAAAGCCATAAATGTACATGAATAAATAAGATGGAGGCTGCAATTAGTTCATTTATTTAGGACGTTAGGTTTCTTTGGCACTTGTTTCCATTTAGAATCATTCGGCTGACTGATCTGGGAGCACCTTCCTGAATCTGGATTATCCAACTGCTGAATTCTTCCCTTTTCAGTACCATTTGCAATTTAATCGTTTTTAGCCAGAGCTTTAACAATAACATATATAAAATGAATATTCAGTATTTTTGTCAAAATCATATTAAACTCTTCACTCAAGTGTTAATTTTCTTAATCTGCCTTTTTTCATTTTTTTTCCATTAAGGAGTTAATTGAGTTTCTTACAATCACTTGTTTAATTCCCATGCCAAATCATCAAATGCTCAGTAACTGCTTGACTAGATTTGAAAACTTCAGTCAGCTGGATCCCCAGAAAAACGTTTTTGTAACTAAATCATGTCACCGCAAGTAACACATTTATTTAGTCTTATTAACAAAAAGATCTAAGAGACTCATGGAAACAATAAAACAGAGTGTTTCAGCCACCATTCCCAATCTGAAAGCACAAGAAAACATCAAGTTGAATGACAAAATATAGTGAAACTGAGTAAAAGTGAAAAGTCAGATCCAAAGTATTCACCCTTTAAAAATTTATCGCACATACCAGCTCCTATTCAGAGTACACTTCTCCCAGTTTCTACTCAAGCTGCTACTTTTGTATAAAGAACAAAAAGAAAGAGAAGGACATAAACACAGCTACTCTTTGAATAAGAACTGAGTATAAAGACATTTGTCTTCTATCTTTTTCTAGTATACCTAATACTTAATAATGGCACACTCCCTTCTGTTTGCTTCTGCAAGAGTGAAGAACAAGTTCCTAAAGGAGGCTAGGGCTACTTACAGCTTTCAAAATTTATACTAAAAAGTATCTTGCCTTTGTGAGTTTTAAAAGAGAGCCAGGGATTTTCTCTAACAGCCGGCTTTACCCCCAGTAGCTCAAAGAAAGTCACTAGGCTTGCACTGATTTTTATAGGGAAAAAAATCTTATCTTTGCTTTATTCACAATGACTTCTATGAAATCATTCTAGAATGATCTGGATAGCTACAGCTATTCAGTAAGTATCAAGGTCCCTTCAAGTAAAACAATGAACCACTATCTGTAAATCATTTCTGTGCAAACTTCAATACCGTAAAATAAGACCATACATACAATATGCTAACAATTACATTTAAGCTCTATATCAAATCATTACTCAAAGGTATTGTGAAGCTTACTTCAGTCAGACTACTCGTTCAGTATTATTCTTCAGAGCTGGAGCCAACAGCCACAGAAGAACTAGAGATAAATGTTTTAAAATGTCTCCCTAAATAGGTACAATGTGAGATAATTCAATATTGGCAGTAAAAAAGAGCAATTGTAATAAGTAGAATCCACCAAACCAGAATCTCTGAGAGATCTATCCATACCATGGTACCAAAGAAATATTGTTCAACCCTATCCTCAAAATAAGATTTCAAGCTAATGTAATAAATTAACAGAATTAAGAATATGGCCAAATTGGGGGGTATAGTCATACATTTTAAATATATTGATATAAATGAAATAAAATATTTGCTGCAAAGTTTACTTTTACTTAAGAAAAGCAATCTAAATATTCCAATATCTCGCTCCCTTGGTTATTCACATCATTTAGGGACAAATATAATCACAGTCTGCTTTGGGTTATAGCAAATTAAATGTAACTGGATTTCACAAACGCCGACATGCATGCTATTATTAAATAGGTTGAAAAGATTTAAAAAGAGCATGCTAGCTCTTTACCACAGGAGTGGTGGGTAAAGCTAAAGGTGAAATCATTAGAGGAAAATGTTAGGACTTTTGTAGAATTTTTCAATTGTTAAAATGAAGGAGGCATATTATGCATCTACTACTCCAGCCCAAAATGTTCAAATACGGGTGTCAGAGGTCTTATAATAGAAGTCAAACCAGTTCTGGCTGAGGGAGGAAACTTGATTTATAGCATCTGCTGGTCATGGTGTAAATACTCTCACTATAGCTGATTTCAACCTATCAAGATGACATCAGTCTGCTCACAAAATTCCTGATTACTTCCAGCAAGCTCGTGTAAGTCAGCTCTGGCAAACCACTGTCCAGGGATATCCAAACATGAGTGCATAACGGAATCACTGCTTAAGTGAATAATAATGATGATCTGTCACATTTGTTATATAAGATAAAGATCCTCTCCATGCATGTTGAAGTTTGCAGATGTTGAAGAAGGTTTGGCAAAATGGTGCAACTGTACAGCAATTCCTAAAACATTTTCATGTAACTAAAGAGAAGGCAGAGACTGTTTTCAGTGAAAAGCTGCTGTGAGACACAGGCTATCTGAAGACTTGAGAGCTTAGCTTCCTATGATGTGTCCCCACGAAGGCCCCTAAATAGAATGAGAAAAAAAAAAAAAAAGAGAGAGAGACAACTTTCAAGTTCTGAAGGACCCAGGTCAAGACTAGAGAGCCAGGAGCTGAAGTCCCAGCTCACACCCACTTGTGACTGAGACACATGAGGTCATAGTAGAAAACAAAAAAAAAGTGAGGTGACAATGACCTTGTTCCACAGCCTAATGCTCCCAGGGGAAAATCCCCAGGACTCTTATGAGGAACCTGGACCACTATTTTACTGCCAGTATGGGGAGAAAAGCAGAATAAAGAATACATTTTTTAACATAAGGGGAAACTACCCTCTTCACCTTTCAGGTGCTATCTGTTATCTGTCTATAACACTAACAACGCCACTATTATTGTTTTATTAAAAACTAGCACTTACTGCATGATTACTTTTTCACAGGCACAATGGTAAACTACCTGATTTTTCCTTAAACACCCATATGAGGTATAGACTTTCAGTATTCCATTTTACAAATTTGAAACCTGAATCAAAGAGAGATAAATATCTTCAGAGCACAAAGCTGGAAACTAAGACAGCTGAAACTGAAATCTAGGTATCATTCCAAAGCTTGTAGCTTTAATGATTTTACTTTCTCTTCCTTATTTTCTCTTTAAGATAAATTTAATAAAATTGAGAAAATAAAAATATGGGGTATATATTTATGTTACTTTTTAAGTGATTTAAGTAAATTTTAAAATAGTTTTAAAGTAATTTTAACTAACATGAAGCTCTTAATTTTTAAGAAGGCAGCATATGGATGAATAAAAAAGTATGCAAATATCTAAGGTGTGCAAAAGATTAAAATATCAGTAACCAAAACAGAACATCTTATTCCAGAAGCCAAAAGTAGTTTTGCTCTCTGTGTGCTAATTATACTGACATTTCATCCCCAAAATATAAAATAATATCAGATTTTCTATATTCTCAAAACTCCAAGCATTGATATGACTTGGCTTTGTGTCCCCACTCGAATCTCATCTCGAACTGTAATACTGATGTGTCGAGGGACAGACCTAGTGGGAGGTGACAGGAACATGGGGGTGGTTTCCCACATGCTGTTCTCATGATAGTAAGGCGGTTCTCATGCTCTCTGATGGTTTACAAGTGGCAGTTTCTCCTGTGTTCTCTCTCTCCTCTGCTGCCATGTAAGATGTGCATTTCTTCCCTTCTAACTGCCACCATGATTGTAAGTTTCCTGAGGCCTCCTAAGCCATGTGGAACTGTGAGTCCATTAAAGCTCTTTCCTTTATAAGTTACCCACTCTCAAGCAGTTCTTTATAACAGTGTAAGAATGAACTAATACAGAAAACTCGTACTGGGAGTGGGGCACTACTATAAAGATAACATGAAAATGTGGAAGCAACTTTGGAAGTGGGTAACGAGCAGAGGCTGGAACAGTTTGAGGGCTCAAAAGAAGACGGGAAGATGTGGGAACGTTTGGAACTTCCTAGAGACTTGTTGAATGGTATTGACCAATATGCTGATAATGATATGGACAATGAAGTCCAGGCTGAGGTGGTGTCAGATGGAGATGAGGAGCTTACTGAGAATTGGAGCAAAGGTCACTTTGCTATGCCTTAGCAAAAATCAACGAGTAAGATAATTTAGGATATCTGGCAGAAGAAATTTCTAAGCAGCAAAGCATCTAAGAGGTGACCTGGCTTTTTCTGAAAGCATACAGTCATATACATTCACAAAGAAATGACTGAAATTGTAACTTATGTTTAAAAGGGAAGCAGAGCATAAGAGTTTGGAAAATTTGCAGCCTGACCATGCAGTAGAAAAGAAAAACCCATTTTCTGGGGAGAAATTCAAGCCTGCTGGAGAAATTTGCATAAATAACAAGAAGTCAAATATTAAAAGCCAAGACAATTGTCTTCAGGGAACTTCAGAGATCTTCACACCAGCCCCTCCTATCACAAGCCCAGAAGCTACAAGGGAAAAATTGTTTCATGGGTCGGGCCCAGGGCCTCAGTGCTCTTCACAGCCTTGGGACATGGTGCCCTGCATCCCAGTCCCTCCAGCTCCAGCTGTTACTAAAAGGGGACAGCATATGGCTCAGGTCATTCTTTCAGAGAGTGGAAGCCCCAGGTCTTGGTGGCTTGCATATGGTGCTGGGCTAGTGGGTGTGCAGAAGGTAAGAGTTGAGCTTTAGGAGCCTCTGCCTAGATTTCAGAGGATATATGGAAATGCCTGGATGCCCAGGAAGGAGTCTGCTGCAGGGGCACAGCCCTCATGAAGAACTTCTACTAGGGCAGTGCAGAGGGGAAATGTGGGGTTGGAGCCCCTACACAGAGTCCCTAGTGGGGTTCTGCCTAGTGGAGCTGTAAGAGGCCCACTGTCCTCCAGACCCCCGAATAGCAGATCCACCAACAGCTTACACCATGAGCCTGGAAAAGTCATAGGCACTCAACGCCAGCTGTGAAATCAGCTGTGGGGGCTGTGCCCACCAGAGCCACAAGGGTAGAGCTACCCAAGGCCAAGGGAGCCCAAGCTTTGCATCAGTGTGTCCTGGACGTGAGACACGGAGTCAAAGGAGATCATTCTGGAGCTTTAAGATTTAATGACTCCCCTGCTGAGTTTTGGACTTGCATAAGGCCTGTGGCCACTTTGCTTTGGCCAATTTCTCTCATTTGGAATGGGAACATTTACCCAATGCCTGTATCCTCATTGTATCTTGGAAGTAACTAACTTGTTTTTTTTTTATTTTACAGGCTCATAGTTGGAAGGGAGTTGCTTTGTCTAAGATGAGACTCTGGACTTGGACTTCTGAGTTAATGCTGGAATGAGTTATAGCTTTGCAGGACTATTGAAAAGGCATGATTGGTTTTGAAATGTGAAAAGGATGTGTGATTTAGGAAGGGCCAGGGGTAGAATGATGTGGTTTGGTTCTGTGTTCCCACCCAAATCTCATCTCAAATTGTAATTCCCACATGTTGAGGGAGAGGCCTCGTGGGAGGTGATTGGCTCATGGGGGCAGTTACCCCCATGCTGTTCTTGTTATAGTGAGGGAACTCTCATGACATCTGATGACTTAACAGTGTCAATTTCCCCTGTGCGGTCTCTCTCCTGCTGCCCTTAAGACCTGCTTTGCTTCCCCTTCGCCTTCCACCATGATTGTAAGTTTCCCAAGGCTTCCCCAGACATGTGGAACTGTGAATCGATTACATCTCTTTTATTCATAAATTACTCAGTCTCAGGCAGTTCTTTATAACAATGTGAGAGTGAACTAATACAAGCAAAACAGCTCTGAAAATGACAAGTGTCATAGCCGCTGACGTAGAGACTTGTATTTCTTTGACAAGTCCCTCCATCCCTTTAGAAAGGCAAAATACCTTGTCCATCACATAAAGCTAAGATAAAGGCAAAAATTAAATATAAGTTCTGGGCTCAAAATATTCTAATCTAGCTCTCTCTAACCAGTTTTTGAGACAGTATTACACTTCTGATACCTGTTTTTTCTTATCGTGGAAGAAATAAGTGCTTCCTTCTCTGCATTTCAACAGACCAGTACTCATACACGAGGCTATGATTGCCTCTTGTCTCATCACCCTTCCCTCCCAGGAAGGGGAAAGCTTCTTCTACTCAGAGTAAATGAAATTCATCTTTCAATTCCAAGTATCTAGCATAGTGTATTTCTCAGGAGTTTAATAAATGTTGGAAGAACTAACAAGTTGTGAAACAGTTGTAAAAGATGCAGCAATGTATTTCACATATCTATTAAAATCTTCTCTCCTTCTGTCCCTACCAATTTCTTCCTTTAAATGACCAAATTCAGATCATATCTGGAACCTCTAAACTAAAATTTTGAAAGAACTATACCTTTTGATGTTACCTGGGGAGAAATTTTTCCAACCCACTTTTCCATTTTATCCTTATCATGTCCTCAACTCCCAAAATTCTCAACTACTTAACTCCCCTGCAGAATACTCTATTTCTTACTAAATAAATTCAACTTTTGACATCTGCAGTGGTAGAGGACAAATGTTCAGTGTTCCACTTCTGATCCCCAGAATAATTCGGGATCTTTTTTTGTAATAAAATTGTAAACTATACATTCATATTATTTACTTTCCTTTACCTAATCACTGACTGGAAGCCCACTTTTATGATAACTGCTAAGTGCAACATTATTGTTAGAAAAACACTACAGTAATTGCAGTGAAGTGAAAAATGAATCCAGAGCTCTACATATATTAAATCAAAAGAAACACATATATTAAGAAGAAATTCAGACAATACCAACTGAATGATTGGATTTCTGGGCAGACAACATGCACTTACTTCTTTCATCACTACTGACCAGTTTATCCCGTATCTCTGTAGAAATGCCACAAATAATTGTCAGAAAGAGGTGGTATATTAAAAGTAAAAAAATTAACACTCAAGTCCCCAGTTCTGTAATAACCACAATTTCAAGAAATCAGGCAGAAACCTAGCTGGTTTCAGAAGCATAAATTTTGCTGGTGCTAATATTGAATATAATTAATCACTGCATAAGCTCCTAATGAAATATGTAACCTAAGCAATGGTATATACCACCAATGGATTTCAATATTCAGTACCAGATAGCATTTAAAATTCAGTAAGGCATATAAGATCTTGTCACATAAACATCTTCCTTTAAAATTTTTATTGATTACAGAATTTATTAAATCTTTCAGGATGCTCTAAAAAATTTTTCACTGACAGACTATTAATAACATTTCTGGGGGCGGGGAAAGTAAGATTCCTCTAAATTTATGGACTTTCTACTTCCAAGTGAAAATTACGTAGTTCCTTTGTATAGAGGAACAAGCTGTACACATACTACAAGGGGAAGGAAAGAAGAATACAAAATCAAGAAGACATTGTGTCTATAAATATTAATACGTATGTTTCTGACACTCAATGTACTGTGCTACAGGAACTTCAATATCAACATTTGCTTACATGACTTTAACTTGACAGCAACAGTGAAATTATATCCTTTCATCAGTAATACAAGAGGGAATATTTTAAAAGATAAATATATAATGCGGTAGCCTTGCATGTAATTTCAATTGTGCTGACCTTTATAAAGAAAATGGGAACAGGAATTTAATGAAAAACTATTCATTTCAAATTTCATTCTTACAAAGTACAGGATACCACAGAAAGCAAATGCCTTGGGAAAGGGTGAATTGTGTTCTCTTCTCTATAACCTGAGAGTGGCCCTCAGCTCCTATCAGCCAGGGGCAGCTGAAAGCAAGCAAAGTAACCCAAAGAAAATAAGCCACTAACCAGTATATGAACAGATTACAAATAATGCTGTTTCTCCTTGAAAAATAAGGTAGATGTACATATCTGGATATCTAGTTTGGTAGTAGGCAGTGGAAATTTATTTTTCATTAATGATCTAAATTTTTAAAAAATATATATAGTTAAGTAGCTTCATTAGCTGAAATGAAATTTTGATATCTTAATGTTGTGACTGCATTATATCAATCAAAAAATAACACTACACTAAACTGAATAACATAAAAAAACACCCTATGTCATAATATGTTTTAGAGTGAAAATTTCAACTGCAGGGCATCAGAGACAAGGTGTTAAACCAAGAGTCCAAAGCTGTAGAGGTTCTAATCCCAGCTCTACAACTAATGCAGTATAAGACTTCTGGGCCTTAGTTTCCTCATTGTCAAAATGTTGGTGGTTAGACAACAGATGTACATTTTAAAGGACCTTAGAAACGATTTATTCCTTTGAAAAATCATTTTACAGACTTTACAAAATTGTCCCTATTTGTCGTTCTCCCTTGACTTTAAAAAAAATGTATTTATATTTATTATAGTGTTCACATTATAACAAAAAATTAGGATAATAAATGTAGTTTTCAAATAGATTTTTAAAATTATAATGTATTCATGCAAAGAGAAACCATACAACTATGCCTTTAAAAGAAAATCAAGATTTGGTTTTAAAGGTGTACTCAAAACACTTTTTGAGTGACTCATACTATATACTCTTTAAAAAAATAAAAGTTGTATATATGTAAGTTGTACAATGTGATATATCGTAAAGTGATTAACTACATTCAAGCTAATTAATGTATCCATCACCTCACATGGGTACGGTGTTTGTGTGTGTGTAATGAAAACACTTCAGGTTTATTCTCTTAGCAAATGTCAAGTATACAGTGTAGTATTATTGACTATAGTCATGCTTTACATTAGACCCCTAGAACTTACCTATCCTACACAACTAAAACTTTGACCATAGTCTCCCAATTCTAAACCATACCTGTGCTCCTGGTAACCATCCATTATCATATTCTCTGCTTTTGTGGTTTGACTTTCTTATATTCCAAATATAAGTGAGATCATGCAGTATTTGTCTCTCCGTGGTGGCTTATTTCATTTAACATGTCTTCCAGGTTCATTCATGTTGTTGCAAATGACAGAATTTCCTTCTTTAAGACAGAGTAAGATTTCATGTGTCTATATAAAATTACTGTATCCGTTGACAGACACGGGTTGTTTCCATGCCTTGGCTATTGTATACAATGCTGCAATGAACATGGTATTGCAAATATCTCTTCAACATACTGATTTCATCTCCTTTGGATATATGCCCAGCAGCTGGATTGCTGGATCATATGGTAGTTGTGTTATTAATTTTTGGAGGAACTTCCATTCTGCTTTCCAAAATGACTGTACCAATTTACGTTTCCACCAACAGTGTGCAAGGGATTCCATTTCTCCATCTCCTGGCCAACACTTGTTATCTTTTATCTTTTTTATAATCACATCCCACACTATGTAATTCTCATTTTACATTTCTTTTATTGTACATCAGAAAGATGATATGTCATTTTAAAAAAAGCATGCAGCTCACATACGTTCATTGTTGCACTATTCACAATAGCAAAAAGTTGGAACCAACCCAAATGTCCATCAATGATAGACTGGGTTTAGAAAATGTAGCATATATACACACCATGGAATACTATGCAGCCATAAAAAAAGGATGAGTTCATGTCCTTTGCAGGGACAGGGATGAAGCTGGAAACCATCATTCTCAGCAAACTATCACAAGGACAGAAAACCAAACACCACATGTTCTCACTCATAGGTGGGAACTGAACAGTGAGAACACTTGGACACGGGGATGGGAACATCACACATGGGGGCCTGTTGTGGGGTGGGGTCAGTGGAAGGGATAGCATTTGGAGATATACCTAATGTAAAAGACGAGTTAATGGGTGCAACAAACCAACATGGCACATGTATACCTATGTAACAAACCTGCATGTTGTGCACATGTACTCTAGAACTTAAAGTATAATTTAAAAAATCAGTAAATTATGTGTAAACAGAAAAAAAAAATAAAATAAAATAAAAAAGAGTGTGCAGCTATGGGGAAAACTATGATTGATTTGTACAGATACTGTAAATGTGTGCTATTATAAGATACATATTTGGTCTTTGACTCCATTTCCTGACATATCACTCTTAAAATCCTTAGACTCCCCAAAGTGACGTCGTTTTGTATGCTAAGGAATTGAAGCCCATAGGCAGCTTCAGGATAGGGACTGGTCACAGGAAAGACCAAGCCACGTTTAGAGAGTTGAGACTCGCATTCCCATCCCCAACCTGTGGAGAGGGGAAATGGGGCTAAAGGTTAAGTTGATCATGAATGGTCAAAGGTTTACGTCATCTCTAAGTAATGAAGCCTCCATAAATTTGAAAGGGACAGAGTTTAGAAGGGTTCTGAATCGCTAAATATATGGAAGTTCCTGGAGGGTGGCACTCCCAGGGAGGGCACAGAGGTGCCATACCCCTTACTCCATACCCAGCCTTATCTCTCTTCATGTATATCCTTTGTAATATTCTTATAATAAACTGATAGACAGACATATTTCCCTGAGTTCCATGAGCTGCTCTAGCAAATTAATCAAACCCAAGTAGGGTGGTGGCATGGGGACCCCACTTTAGAGCCAGTCAGTTATAGGCACAAGTCAAACAACCTGGAGCTTTTAACTGGCATCTGAAGTTGCGGGAGGCAGTCTTGGGGACTGAGTCCTCACCTTTTGGAATCTGACACGATCTTTAGGTAGATGGTGTCAGAATTTAATTAGAAGACACCCAACTGGTGTTCCCTGCAGAACTGACTGCTTTCTTCTTGGTGGGAAAAAACTCTCACACATTTCGTCACAGAATTTGTCTGTTGATTGTTGTTGAGCGAAATAATAGAAAAAAAAGAAAAAAAAAAACACTTTGAGTTTGTTTAGAACATGTTTGTCAGAACATGTTTTTTAAGTTAAATGTCATTGTTACAGACAAAAGTATGTAAAGGAATTCTATGTTGACAAGAAGTGAAAAATTTAACCACGGAGGAAAGGAAAGAAAGAAACAGTATTTCTACTTATCTGTGTGATGTCTCTTGCATTTAACTAAGTTACCTGTATAAAGAGGCACTGGAATTGCTCTTTGGCATGTGTTTCTATTTCTCTCTCATGCTCCAGAAGATGCCTCAGCTTCAATCCCTACGACAACATTGAATATTGTGGAACTTAAATGAAAAGCAGAGAAACCCCACTAAGTTTTTCATTGTGTTTAGATGGTGTTTTACATTAAATTTTCTGAATTCTTTCTTATAAAACACTGCCAGCCTGAGAATTTTAGAAAGCAAACCTCGTCTGTCTATTCATGTGAAGAAAAATAAAAGAGAAACAGCATGGTACATGTGAAATGTAAACAAGTGGTTTGGCCCTGTTCCACGTAACAAAGGATAATGTAACCATCAATACAATTCAGTTTGAATCTTTTTTGAAACCTCCATAAGAATATCAATAAAAGAGTTATATTTTATAACACAGAAATGTAACTATGAGAATTTAAAATTAGATTATCAAAGGCAATTGAAATGCCGAAATCTCTATATAATCATTAAATTGTAAGGACGTTTAGTTATTCTTTGAAAGTTACCAACCCCTCCAATCATCATTTCTACAGGAAATCATTTTCTGTTAAACTATTCTAGTTTAGCAACTGTTGACAGATCTTATTGTTTAAAAATAAGCTATCTGCATTATATTAGTCAGGGTACTCCAGAGAAACAAAACATATATATATACATGCGCGCACATACACACACATACACACACACATATATACACATATATATTTATGGATATAGATTTAAGGAATTATCTTATGGGATTCTAGTAAGCAGCAAGCAGGAAATCTATAAAGGCAATCTTGCAGGCTGGAGGCTCAGAGAAGAGTTAATGCTACAGTCACAAGCCTGAAGGCAGTATAGTGACAGAAATTCTTCTTCCTTATTGAACCTCATTCTCTCTTAAGGCCTGCAAGTGATTGTCTGAGGCCCACCCAAATTATGAAATGTAATCTACTTTACTCAAAGTCTATGGATTTAAGTGGCAATCACGTCCAAAACATACCTTCAAAGCAAGATCTAGACTGATGTCTACCCACACATCTGGGGACCAGAAACTAGCCAAGGTGATGCATGACCACCACACACATATCATTTTCTTACTATTTATTAATGAAAGCAATTCATCTGATAATCATTTAAACCTCTATAACACTTTTTATTTTTAATTCACACATTTCATATCTTTAAAATCAATTTATATTTCACCCCATATCAAGTTGTGAATTTACGGATCTCTGTAAGCCAAGGGCCCATTTCATAAATTTTTTTATGGTTCCACTACTTCCAATATGGCTGGATTGCAGAATCAAATCTCTAGCTTGCCCCCATCCATCCCCAGTAAGTCAACATGTCCTTCATTAGCAATTTCTACTTTCTGTGCTCCTAGAACTCCAATTTTCCTAAATCTTATTTTATTACATTTTCTTTGATAAATTCTGTTTCACTGATTGTTTTGTAAGTTCTTTTTCTCCTTGGAACTATTTTTTTTTTTTTCCATTTTCAACCTAATGTACTCTAGAGTTAACCAAAATGAGTTTGCAATTACAAAGTGATTACCTTCCTATAAAAATCATTCCAGCTTTGGCTAAAGGTAAACACTAACCTACCCAATCTACAAATCCTCACTATGAATTCACTGGCTCCTATCTTTAATGAGTATGTAATTCTCATATGTATTATTCTATTCTCACATTGCTCCAAAGACATACCCGAGACTGGATAATTTATAAACAAACAAGGTTTAATTGACTCATGATTCCACATGGCTGGGGAGGCCTCAGGGAACTTACAATCACGACAGAAAACAAAGGGGAAGTAGACACATCTTCACAAGGCCAAAGAAGGAGACAGAGAGCGAAGTGAGGAGTGCTATACACTTTTAAACAACCAGATCTCAAGAGAACTCACTCTCATGAGAACAGCAAGGGGAACTCCAATCCCATGATTCAATCACCTCCCACAAGGCCCTCGCTCCAACACTGGGGATCATAATTCAACATGAAATTTGGGTGAGGAGACAGAGCCAAACCATATCACCATATCATAAATATATAAATAGTTCATTTAAGATACAAGTGTGCAAATAAAGAAAAGGGTCAAAATTCAGTTTTTATTTACTTCCCAGTGGTGCAGGGATAACAAACACAGAGAGGCATAAGGTACAGTGACTGGACATTGCTCATCTATCCCAAGAAACTATATAATAGGATATTTGAATACAAGTCACTAATTACTTTCAATAGGCCAATTGCTTCCAGAAAAAAAAAGGAAACAAATAAATATTCCACTTTAGCTAATTCACGGAAAACATTATGAAAGTTAATGAATTCCTTTCACACATCCCGTATTTCAAACTAGATCTCCAGGATAGTAAAGTGCCATTAATATGTTGTAAGGACATAGCACAGTGGGAAGAGTATCAAGACTAAAGTCAGATGATGTGAGAACTGTTTGCAGATTTACAATTTGCTCATTGTGTAGCCTGAGAGCCACTCCTCTTTAGAAATCTGAATCTGGGCCGGGCGTGGTGGCTCACACCTGTAATCCCAGCACTTTGGAAGGCCAAGATGGGTGGATCATGAGGTCAGTAGATTGAGACCATCCTAGCAAACACAGTGAAACCCCGTATCTAATAAAAATACAAGAAAATTAGCCAGGAGTGGTGGCAGGCACCTGTAGTCCCAGCTGCTTGGGAGGCTAAGGCAGGAGAATGGTGTGAACCTGGGAGGCCGAGCTTGCAGTGAGCTGAGATCATGCCACTGCACTCCAGCCTGGGTGACAGAGCGAGACTCTGTCTCAAAAAAAAAAAAAAAAGAAAAGAAAAGAAAAAAAGAAATCTGAAATTCTCCATCTAGTACACGGAGATATAAAGCTTTGCCTGAATGCATTGTTCTGAGTATCAATTGTCCAATATTTTTGGTTTTCTATTTAGAAATAAACTTTTAAAATAAATTATTTAAATATGAATTGTCAAGTAATTTTAGATTTTCTTTCTTTTGTTTTTTGTTATTATTGTTGTTGTTGTTTGAGATGGGGGTCTCACTCTGTTGCCCACGCTGGAATGCAGAGCTGTGATCATAGTTCACTGCAACCTCGAACTCCTGAGTTAAAGCAATCCCCCTGCCTCAGCCTCAAAAGTACCTGGGCTACAGGCATGTGCCTACATAACTAATTAATGAATTTTCTTTCTTATACATGCTACTTGATATCTAATTGGAAGTTTCTTAAAACAGTTAAGTTTTTGGCTACTTGGTATCTAATTGGAAGTTTCTTAAAACAGTTAAGCTTTTGAATTATGTATAAACAAATAATTTAAAATAAGCTATTTTTCAAATTCTGTGTTCCTTGTGTAATGTAAAGGACCCTATGACAGTGTGAATGATTACATCCACCACTATATCACTTTACTCTAAGATGCTGATATGGTTTGGCTGTGTCACCACCCAAACCTCAACTTGAATTGTATGTTTCAGAATTCCCACATGTTGTGGGAGGGGCCCAGGGGGAGGTAACTGAATCATGGGGGCCGGTCTTTCCTGTGCTATTCTCATTATAGTAAATAAGTCTCACAAGATATGATGGGTTTATCAGGGATTTCCACTTTTGCTTCTTCCTCATTTTTCTCTTGCTGCCACCAGGTAAGAAGTCCCTTTCACCTCCCACCATGATTCTGGGACCTCCCCAGCCATGGGGAACTGTAAGTCCAATTAAACTTCTTTTTCTTCTCAGTCTCAAATATGTCTTAATCAGCAGCATGAAAATGGACTAATACAGAAAACTGGTACCAGTAGAGTGGGGCATTGCTGAAAAGATACTGGAAAATGTGGAAACAATTTGGAACTGGGTAACAGGCAGAGGTTGAAACACTTTGGAGGGCTCAGAAGAAGACAAGAAAATGTGGGAAAGTTTGGAACTTCCTAGAAACTTGTTGAATGGCTTTGACCAAATGCTGATAATGATATGAACAATAAGGTCCAGGCTGAGGTGGTCTCAGATGGAGATGAGGAACTTATTGGGAATTAGAGCAAAGGTGATTCTTGTTATGTTTTAGCAAAAAGACTGGTGGCATTTTGCCCCTGCCCTAGAGATTTGTGGAACTTTGAACTTGAGAGAGATGATTCAGGTTGGATTCATCTGGTGGAATAAATTTCTAAGCAGCAAAGCATTGAAGAGGTGACTTGGGTGCTGTCAAAGGTACTCAGTTTTATCACGAAAACAGAGCATAAAAGTTTGGAAAATATGCAGCCTGACTATGCGATAGAAAAGAAAAACCCATTATGTGGGGAGAAATTCAAGCTGGCTGCAGAAATTTGCATAAGTAGCAAGGAGCCTAATGTTAATCCTCAAGACCAAGGGGAAAATGTCTCCAGGCCATGTCAGAGACTCTCAAGGCAGCCCCTCCCATCACAGGCCCAGATGTCCAGGAGGAAAAAATAGTTTCATAGGCCAGATCCAGGGTCCTCATGTTGTGTGCAGCCTAGGGTCTTAGTTCCCTGTGTCCTAGCCACTCCAGTTGTGGCTGAAAGGGGCCAATGCTCAGCTCGGGGTGTGGCTTTAAAGGATGGAAGTCCCAAGCCTTGGCAGCTTCCACATGGTGTTGAGCCTCTGGGTAGACAGAAGTCAAGAACTGAGGTTTGGGAACCTCTGCCTAGATTTCAGAGGATGTATGGAAATGCCTGGTTGCCCAGACAAAAGTTTGCTGCAGGGGCAGGGCCCTCATAGAGAATATCTGCAAGGGCAGTGCAGAAGGGAAATGTGGGGTCAGAGTCCCTATTGGGGCACTCCCAAGTGTAGCTGTGAGAAGAGGCCACCATCCTCCAGCCCCAGAATGGTAGATCCAGCCACAGCTTGCACCATTCACCTGGAAAAGCCACGGATGATGGCTTTTCCACTCAATGCCAGCCAATGAAAGCACCCAGGAGAGAGACTGTACCCTCAAAGCCACAGGAGTGGGAATGCCCAAAACCATGGGAACCCATCTCTTGCATCAGCATGACCTGGATATGAGACCTTGAGTCAAAGGAGATCATTTTGGAGCTTTAAAATTTGACTGCCCCAGGGGATTTTGGGCTTGCATGGGCCCTGTAATCTCTTTGTTTCGGCAATTTCTCCCATTTGGAATGGCTGTATTTACCCAATACCTGTACCCTCACTGTATATAGGAACTAGCTAGTTTGCTTTTGATTTTACAGACTCATAGGTGGAAGAGACTTGCCTTGTCTCAGATGAGACTTTGGACTGTGGGCTTTTGGGTTAATGCTGAAATGAGTTAAGATTTTGGGGGACTGCTGGGGAGGCATAATTGGTTCTGCCAGGGGTGGAATGATATAGTTTGGCTGTGTCACCATCCAAATCTCAACTCTAATTGTATCTCCCAGAATTCCCATGTGTTGTGGGAGGGACCCAGGGGGGTGGGTATTGAATCAGGGGGGCCGGTCTTTCCTGTGCTATTCTCCTGATAGTGAATAAGTCTCACAAATCTGATGGGTTTATCAGGGGTTTCTGCTTTTGCTTCTTCCTCAATTTTCTCTTGCCACTGCCATGAAGAAGTGCCTTTCACCTCCCGCCATGATTCTGAGGCCTCCCCAGCCAAGTGGAACTGTAAGTCCAATTAAACCTCTTTTTCTTCCCAGTCTTGGATATGTCTTTATCAGAAGTGTGAAAATGGACTAACACAGATGCTCAGTGCTGTTTAAAGGTACAGAAGACTATCCCAAATGGGAGATAGGAATATCATAGCACATACAAAGCTTTTTCACATTTATCCTGGATTATTTTGTGGGCCCTAAATGCCATCATAATTGTCGTCATGAGAGGAAGATAGAGATTTGACTCATCTACCACAGAAAGTTATTTTTATGGAAAACATAGATTCAAATAAGATGAAACTACAGGAATTTGGGGTCAAGCAAAACTTTATGACCTTAGGCAAGTTATTTAACCACTGTTAGCCTCTGTAGCCTTTTACATAAAAATGAAGAAAACATAGCCTAATTCATGCAGTTATTTAAGGACTGAATGTCATATCAAGGGGAAGATCCCTGGCACAAAGCAGAGGCTTAATAAATTAATTCCCATTCTCTTTGAGCCCCTGGTATAAAGAACGCTCCATTCAAAAAAATGTACATGTAATTTTTTGAAGTTTCCTAATACAGGTCATCTATTGTTAATCTCCACTGCTTTAGAAAAAAAATGAACAAATTTGCACAAAATTAGATTAAGGTCTAATTATAGCATAAGTTGATATCTGGTAAAATATCAACAAGATAACTATAGTGTGACTCTAAGAAGTCTCAATTACGCATTTTTAAGTAATTCTGTCTATTAAAACATCCCGTGAATACGGAAATGTTCTGTATCTGCACTGTCCAATACAGTAGCCCCTAGCCACATGAACACCTGAAAGGTGGCTTAACGCAACTGGGAAAGTGAATTTTAGTATTATTTAATTTTCAACGTATATCATTTAAAATGTGAATGATTCCATGAGGCTATGGTTTTAAATAGCACATGAGGCTGTGGTTTTAAATAGCACAGATCTAAAGTATTCTTTAGTTCTAGACTCTATTTATTTTTGACCTTAAAGTGAAATACATAGAAAACTGTCAATAAGAATATAGAAAGTATGAGATATACAAGCTGTGAGCATTCCATAAAAATAATGGTGACCAATCCAGAAAAGAGGAGTTAGAAAAGAAAGACCTCCTAGATCAAGCAAAACTCAGCTCAGAGCTTACAGATGAGAATACAGATATGAGGAGATAAGTATACGATTGTGCATATTGAAAGACTTTTCTTCAAAATATTAACATTGGATTCCACTAGGTGATAAAATCTCAGTTACTTTTTACTTCCTAGATGGATTTTTTTTTTTTTTTTTTTTTTTTGAAACGGAGTCTCGCTCTGTCGCCCGGGCTGGAGTGCAGTGGCCGGATCTCAGCTCACTGCAAGCTCCGCCTCCCGGGTTCACGCCATTCTCCTGCCTCAGCCTCCCGAGTAGCTGGGACTACAGGCGCCCGCCACCTCGCCCGGCTAGTTTTTGTATTTTTTAGTAGAGACGGGGTTTCACCGTGTTAACCAGGATGGTCTCGATCTCTTGACCTCGTGATCCGCCCGTCTCGGCCTCCCAAAGTGCTGGGATTACAGGCTTGAGCCACCGCGCCCGGCCCCTAGATGGATTTTTTTAATAATTGTTGAAGTTTTTAGAAATAAATGTGTAACCACATAGCAAATAAAGGACTAGTATCTCCAATGCATAAAGAACTTTCAAAACTCAATAGTAAAAAAAAAAAAAATCTAATTAGAAAATAGACAAAGGACATGAATGGATATTTCACGGATGAAGATACACATATAGCAAATAAGCATATAAGAATATATTCAACAATGAGATCACTTGGGACACAGGAAGGGGAACATCACACACCGGGTCCTACTGGGGGAGGGGGGAAGGGGGAGGGATAGCATTAGGAGATATACCTAATGTAAAGACAAGTTAATGGGTGCAGCACACCAACACGGCACATGTATACATATGTAACAAACCTGCACGTTGTGCACATGTACCCTAGAACTTAAAGCATAATAATAAAGAAAAAAAATATGTTCAAAAGCATTAGCTATTAGGGAAATGCAAATTAAACCCATGAGATAGCACTGTAGACCTATCAAAACAGCTAGAATAAAAGTAGCGACAACATCATATGTTGGCTCACTCACACTCATAAACTGAATCTTTTACACATTGCTGGTGGGAATGTAAAATGGTACAACCATTCAGGAAAAAAATGTGCAATTTCTTATAAAACTAAATATGCTATTATTATAAGACCCAACAATTTTCCTCTTGGGAATTTATACCAGAGAAATGAAAGCTTATATTCATGCAAAAAACTGTATCCTAACGTTCACAATAGCTTTACCGATAATAACCAAAAACTAGAAACAACCCAGATGGCTTTTTACAGGTGAACAGTTAAACGAAAAGTGATGTATCCATGCAATATAATGCTACTCAGCAATAAAAAGGGCAAACTATCAATACATGCAACTTGAATAAACCTCAAGGGCATTATGCTGAGTGAATTTGTAAAAAGTTACATACTACGTGATTCCATTCATATAACGTTCCCAAAACAGTAATAAAGAACAAGTTAGTGGTTTTCAGGAATTACCAGGAAAAAGCTGCAGGAAAGAGATGGGTATGGTCATAAAACAGGAAGATGAGTGACCCTTGTAGGGGTGTTCTCTATTACTATTTCTTTCTTTCTTTCTTTTTTTTTTTTTTTTTTTTTTTGAGATGGCGTCTCACTCTGTTGCCCAGGCTGGAGTGCAGCGGTGTGATCTTAGCTCACTGCAACCTCTGCCTCCCGGGTTCAAGTGATTCCCTGCCTCAGCCTCCAGAGCAGCTGGGACTACAGGAACATGTCATCACGCCTGGCTAATTTTTGTATTTTTAGTAGAGACAGGGTATCACCATGTTGGCCAGGCTAGTCTTGAACCCCTAATCTCAGGTGGTCCACTCACCTCAGCCTCCCAGATGCTAGGATTATAGGCATGAGCCACTGCACCCAGCCAAGTGTTCTCTATCTTAACGGTGGTGAGTTAAGCATACACAAACCCATACATGTGTGATAAAATTGCACAGAACTAAATACACACACACACAAATGAGAACAAGTAAAACTAGTGAAATCTAAATAAGACCAGTAGATTGTATCAATGCTATTATCCTAGTTGTGATATTTACTACAGTCATAAACATCTCACCAAGCAGGGGAACCTAGGTAAAGTGTACATGGAATCTCCATATTACTACTTACAACAGCCTGTGAATCTATAATTATCACAATATAAAAAGTTTAATGAAGGAAAAAGAGCTAATGTGTGTCAGGTTTAATACCTAGGTGATGGGTTCATAGGTGCAGCAAACCACCACGGCACACGTTTACTTATGTAACAAAATTGGCCATGTAACAAACCTGCACATGTACTCTGGAACTTAAAACATAACAAAGATTTTTTAAAAGTGTAATGTAAAGAAAATAAACATGAGACCTGTAGCTGGTTAAGATGTAAAAAGTCATCAAGAAAAGCTTTGTTCTACCCTTAATAATAATGAGAAACAAGCTGGATAAGCTGTAAAATTATAGATTAAAACACACATCAGAGAAGTTAGTATGCAAAAAAAACCCTAATGGTACTAGAAAACTAGAGCTTCCTAGAAAGCAACAGACCCACAGATGTTTGAATCCTTGACAAACAGCATGAAGAAGATGATTCCACCATTAATGAAGGCAAGAATAATCCAGATGGACTTTCAGCAAACCTTTAACAGCTGTTTACAGGCTGTCATGAGAGATTATTACATTGAGAATCCCCAGCCAAGAGACCTCCACCAAGTGTTAAGGGCCTGTACACCAACGGCCAGGGAAGGGCAGGAGGTTTGAAAGTGATCCACTTCGAGGTGTGCAGGGCCTTTGCCAAGTACAGGGATGTGGCCCACTACAAATCAGGAGCAGGGCAGAACAGCTGAGAGAATCCCCCAAGGTACGCCAGGGCTTCATGAAATGCCCGGGAGCTGCTCTACAAGTGCTGAGCATGAGAGGAAAGCTGAAAAAATCCCCTCAAGATACTCGAGGACTTCAAGCGCACTGGAGTCGCCCTCTGACGACTGGAGACAGAAGAACAGGACAGAAAGAGATCTCCAAAGCTGCAGAAAGCTATGGGAAGGACAGAGGAAGTAAAAGAACTCCCAAGCTCTCCAAATACTACCAGCTGGCCTAAGTAAAGCAGAGAAATTTGCTTTGTGAAATTAGCCTTGTGAACTTCGGTAGTTTAGATGTAACACATAGAGTTGCGATGATGGAATCTTGATTGCAAGCTCTGCTAATGAAAAGGTCCTGATCTGTTTGCAAAAAAATATATATCTAAAGCCTGTGGTGATTTCCATCTAACTAAAACTAAACCTAAACCCAGTTCTACCACAGGTTACATTGACTCAGGCTCCCACATTAATAGCTTAACAGGAGACGAGATATTCTCCTTTCTGGGAGTACATTCTCATTTATTTCAGTCTTCCTTATTCTTTTATACATAGTTTCTTTTATAAAATTAAAAATTATGAGACAAGCCAAAAAAAGACCCACCTTCTTCGAAGTATATAGTCCATAGAAGGTTCTTATAAGCCCAACATGTATACATTATCTTACAAGACACTATAACAAACATATTAAGTAATATAATAGAAAGGGTAGATAACATACATGAGGAGATGGGAAATTAAGAGTTGAAGACAAAACCAGGTGGAAATACTATAAATGGAAAATATGTGATCAGAAATGAAGAATTCATCCAATAGTCTTGATATCAGAGTGGAAAAAGCAGATGAAAAGATCAACAAACTTAAAGATAAGTCATTTGAAATCAATCGCACTGAAACTCAAAGAAGAAAAAAACACTGGGGGAGTGGGGAGGAAGATGAGCAGGTTTGTGACACATGGTTAAATAGTAAAACACTTGCAATTGGTGCAAAGGGAGAAAGAGAAAAGGAAGCAGAAAAAAAATTCATGAGAATTTTCCAAACCAAAAGAAATATACCAACCCAGAGAGCCCAAAATATCAGCCATAACATCAAGAGAAGCCAAATAATGGACATATAATTATCAAATACCTGAAAACCAAAGAGAAAGAAAATATACTAAAAGCAGTTAGAGGAAAACAGAATGCATTCCATATAGGAAAAAATATATATGAATTATGGCTATCTTCTCACTGAAATAATTGAATCCAGAAAACAATAGACAGGCATCTTTAAAGTACCAAAGGGGGAAAAAGAAACATCATATTGGAATTCTGTACCAAGAAAGGAAATGCTTCTGAGACAATCCTTTAACTACAAACTCAAATTTAACCTAAATAGATAAAATGTTGTTTTTTAATGAATATAAATAGCCTAGAAAGGATCATACCAAAATAAATAGCTGATTTCAGCATGGCTAAACCTTTCTATGTGTAAAAGCAGTACAGTATTTTAAAAAAGGAAAATACTAGTATCTAGTTATACAAAATACAATATGCAATGAATAAGATAAGCCTCATTAATTCTCCAGTGGGATAAAAAGACATGAAATGAACTAATAACCCACAAAATAAATAAAATTAGTTAATAAAACAATTGAAAAAGGTACCTTCCTCAAAAGTAGCAACAAATATTAATAGAAACTTTTTCAGTCAAATTAGCAAAAATCTTAAAATAGTTATATCCATTATGGAAGGGATACAGTGAAGCTGGAATCAGTGGAATAATCTTGGTGGGATATAAATTAACACAACCTTTCTGGGAAACAATTTAGCAAGACTTTTCTAAATGCTTAGAAATGTTTTCCAAAAGAAAAATGAAAATATGGGCAGATATTGTATTTAGCAAGACTATTATAAATGCTTAGAAATGTTTCCCAAAAGAAAAATGAAAATATGGGCAGAATTATATAACTATAAATATTTATCATACTTCATGTTTAAAGAATCTGCTAAGCATTGTGGTAATCAGTGCAGACTCTGGAACCAGAGAGCATGGTTAGAAATCCAAATTTTGCAACTTCCCAGCTGAATATCTTGGGGCAAATCACATCACCTTCCTGTGCTCAGTTTTCATATATGTAGATGTGAAAACAACAGCATCTATCTATGAGCTTGTTCTGTGCATTAAACAAGAGGATATATCTAAAACCTTAGAGCAGCTCTTGACACAAAATACACACAATAGAAATGATAACACAATACAAATGATAGCTATGATTATTGTGTTTATAATTCAACAATGGAAGTAGCATGACTTTCATAATAATAATAAATGTATGTAATTTTCTATAGCTGTGAAATATTTTTCCAAAGAATATTTAACATGATAAAGCAAAAATGAAACAAAACTTTATATATAGTATGTTTTATATGTAAGAATGTATAAACAGAGGGAAATATATGAGGTAAATACTTCAAATATCATTAGAAATTATGTAGAAATGGTGATATGCAAGTGACAATGACAAACATAATATTGGCTTGCTTAGGTAATGACATTTATTACCAGGTGGGATCAGAAATACTATTTATACCTAAAGAGTAATCTTGTGTACTCAAGCTTCTTAGATATATCCGATATAAGTACTAGAAATCCAGGTAAATTGGGTACCTGGTCCAACGCCCAATATAAAGCATATACAAGATTATATTAAAATAGATCATGACTAATTTTTAGTATTCCTATGTGACTAAAATGGCTTTGAATAAAAATATTGCTTTCGAAAGAGTTAAGAAATATGAGTAGTAATAGTTTAATATAAAACTCTTTTGAGCATTTAGTGTTATATTAAGGTTGTCCTTATGTAACATGAAAAACAAGGTCTCAAAATGAAATATTGCTTTCCCAGAATTCTAAAATTAGGTTATTAATCACATCAACTTTTCATGAATATCTATTATAGCATAACTTTTTAAACAGTAAAACTTTTCATAAGAATGCCTATGCAAATATGACTATCTCACTATTTGATCCTTCAAATGTGAATATGTTAAGCCTTCTTTATGAGCACTTTTAAAGACCTAATTGAAGTAAATTCCTAGAATATTTTGAGATCGTCTCACAGTGAACCCAAGTTTGTTTGCAAAAGGTCCAGTTATGTAGTAGTTTGACCTGGTATAAGCTCTGAGGATTGCATGCTTTATATTTTCAATTTAATAATAAAATATTCAAGAAGGGCTCATTACTATACCTGCAACTTTGGGGCATTAGAATAATAAATCTAAGACTTACAGGGAATATTAGTGGTAGACTTACACTACTCCTGCTTCTTACAGGAAAGATTCCAATATCAACTGTGAACTGGTATTCCAGTCTTTGTCTCAACCTTCAAGGCTCAAAAAGCCTTTATAACATTTTGCCAGATTCCCTATGACACATTTGGATTTGATTATCTTATGGATCGTAGTATGGGAGTGGGAACATGAGCTTTGAGGTCAGGCCAGGGTTAACTCGAGCTCTGCTGTTTTCTAACCTAACGATGCTGTTTGGGGGCCAAATTACTTAATGTCCCAGATCCTCAGCTGCCTATGTTTAAAATGGACTAAATTTATGGAACGGCTGTGATTCTATATAGTGCATTGACATAGAGGTTTTTTTACATTTAAATCCTTTATATTTTTACATTACTTTTACAGGAAGATGTGAAGAACTGAACTAGATATATGTTTATAGTCAGTTGTCTGGAGCATATTTGTTGTAGTTGATCCATCTTTTTGCAAATTTATTTGAAATTCCACCTTGATCAAATATGCCTATCATATCTCCTGGGCATGACACAGAGCAGGCACTCAGTAAACAGAAGTTCATGTCCTCCTTCTACTGAGTTAAAACTTGCTTTCTTATAAATTCCATTGATCTATTTTGCCTGTCAGCGTACCAACAAAACTCATGTAATGAACTAAATACCCCTACTTCAGTCAGTCTTCACATGGCATAATTTCCAGTACAATGCCACCCTCTCCGCCCTCATTTATATAAGCCGTAATTGCCAATATTCATCTAACAATATGGCTCGTTGGACTGAACCTTTTCTACCAGACATGTTTTCACAATTGAAGGGACTGGGAAATAATATCTACCTTTGTTCTCAATACCTCCATTCTTTAAATGTAGTCTAATTTTGTATTAGTATTTCTCACGTCTAATTCATACTATGTTAAACTAACAGTAAGTTTTGTTGTTAGCTAACGCCATGATTCCTTTTTTTATGTGAGCTGTTTTTAAGCCAAATGTTGTCCATTTTGAAAACATTAGGTGTTTTGATATCTGATAATGATCTTCAAAATGCCAAAAATCTAAAAATACGAAAAAAAGGTCACTTATCTTTACCATATATTTTTGCTACATCTCTCATTCAAAGTCAAGACATTCTCTAAGCAGTTTGCTTTCTTTAAATATATATTATTTTAGTATCATTGTTTAAGATTGAAGAATATTTTAAATAATACTTTTCATTTAAGTACACTTTCAGTGTTTTCAGTATTCAACCCACTTTAAACATTTTTTGATAAGCTAAGAGAGCAAAGTTTCAAAAAAGCATATATGATATAATTTCATTTTGGAATATGAGTGCTGACTCACAAATATACTGCTGTAGACTGAATGTCTGTATCTCCCCAAAATTCATATGTTGAAACCTAACCCCTCAATGTGATGGTATTTGGAAGTACAGTCTTTGGGAGTTAAGTCATGAGAGTGCGGCTGTGATATGTTTGGCTCTGTGTCCCCACACAAATCTCATCTTGTAGCTGCCATAATTCCCACGTGTTGTGGGAGGGACCCAGTGGGAGATGACTAAATCATGAGGTGGGTCTTTCCCGTGCTGTTCTTGTGATAGTGAACGTGTCTCACAAGATCTGATGGTTTTAAAAATGGGAGTTTCTCTGCATGAGCTCTCTTTTTGCCTCCTGCCACCCCTATAAGATGTGACTTGCTCCTCCTTGCCTTCTGCCATGATTGTTAGGCCTCCCCAGCCATGTGGAACTGTAACTCCAATAAATCTCTTTATTTTGTGAGTTACCCAGTCTCGGGTATGTCTTCATCAGCAGTGTGAAAACAGACTAATATAGGTCCTCATGAATGGGATTAGTCTTCTTATAAAAGAGACCCCAGAGAGCTCCCTTCTTCATTCTGCCATGTGATGACAGAGCAAGAAGACAGACATCTATGAACCAGGAACTAGGCCCTTACCAGACACCAAATCTGCCAGCACCTTGATCGTGAACTTCCCAGCTTCCAGAGCCATGAGAAGTAAATCTGTATTGTTTATAAGCTATTCAGTCTATGGTGTTCTCTTAAAGCAGCCCCAAAAAACTAAGATATATACACATATTTGAAAATCTAGTATATGTCTATTTGATATGTATAAAAATGTATATACCAAAATACTAACCATGGTTACCTTGGGGCATTGGGACTTATATTTTCAATGCTGTTCATTTATATTTTTTATTTTTTCTCAGTGTTGGCATGTTTTGTTTTTATAATAGTATTTAAACTCTTAATTGGATAATCACCATAATAATCAAATAGTCAAATTATTAAGCAGAAAAACTTGGAAAATCAAGGTTTATGATTTAAATTATAAATCAAAGCCATCCATAAATAATTCATTATATTTTTCATTTACTTGATATTCATGTGCTTTTATTTTAAATATGTTTAAAAATATTTTATTCAAAGTCATTTTTTCTATAATGTCATTCAAATCTTTTGCCTTTTTCAAATACTCTGGTATTTTGAGTTTTTTCAACTTCATCAGATGGAAGTGAATTTTACTTATTTCTTTGTTAACTACTTTGTCTCTGTATTACCCATAAACTCAAAGAGTTTATTGGCATATAGATCTTACATGCTTTCAGAATGTTATGTAATTTTATAATATCTGGCAGTATACTGTTAATAGGATGAGTAAGAGACAATCAAGATAAAATATTTGGAAACCAGACTATACTACAATAGAACTGGGAAACTCATTACTAAAATCTACAGAAACAAGGGAGCAAGATTAATGGATTTAAGTATTCAATAAAGATGATGAAACTGAAGGCATAACAAAAGCATTGTGATACTGTATTTTTCACTTTCTTCTCATTCTTAAATGTTTTATTTAGAATTATATTTATTATGCTCTAGTAAATTAATAATTACTCAACTTTAGAGAAGTAGTTTACTTCTAAGAGCAAATAGAATATAGTGAAAGAGAATGAACTTGGGAATCAGAACACCTTGACTTAAATATACTACTTATTTACTGTCCTGTCTCAGGCAAAGTAATTGGTTTCTCTGATCCTTAATTCTCCCCCATGGAGTTGCTCTGAATTTTTAAATGATAGAATCTGTGCAAAGCCCGTATCACATAATAGAAACAAAATATCACCTTCATTTCTTCTTTCATAATAAATCCTTTTCTACAAAGAAAAAGCAAAATAAAATATTATATTGCACTTTTAAACTGCTTAAAACCTTGGTATTCTCTGAGATTTAATCAAAAGACTGCATTTGAGAAGATAAGAGTATCTGGGAAATTATCATAATATCTCCTTTATAAAAAAGGAGTTACAGAAGAAAAGGTTTCCAGTTAAAGTGGTATCTTAAATCCGTACGCTTATGGATTTCCCCTACCAAAATGCCACAAAATGACAGTGAGGGAAACAAAAAGTAAAATGGGCAATGAATACAGAGAAGAGACAACAGCAGTTAGGAATCATTAACAAAATGTTGGAAGATAAAAACAGCATGGAGGAGTAGTAACTACCTTAGAGGAGAGCTGATGTGTTGGTTGTCAGATTTGTGAAACTTGAACAAAGTGCTGAGTTCCACATCTTGACTGACACGACATAGCCTAGGGCCAGTATTCAGGAAACTGGAAGTCCACAAAGTAGAGGGGACAAAGTCACATCATGTCCCCACTACCAGCCTGTGGGTTTACAGAAATTCTGAGGAAGAGCCTTAGACTTCCGCAGATGGTGGAATTGGATTTAAGTCTATTACATTTAAATATCTCAATTGAAGAAGTAATCATCCAATTATTATTCTATGTATTCTTTGGTTTGTTTCTGGAGTTTTTCTTCTTTTCTCTCTTGATATATCTCGCTATTCCATACTCCTGTGCTGTACTATTTTAATTATGTGTAAGAATGTTCAGTATCTATTAGAGCAAGATTATTAAGATTGATCTTCCTAGCTACTTTTATCAATCTATTTTTCCAGGTTTACCTTAGGATTATTTGTTCAGTTTTCAAAGAAAAAACACATGCCTTAAAACTTTGGAAACTGTTACATTCAATATATATATACAAACACGTAAGGAATTGACCTTCAATTCTTGATTATTGCTATGAAATAATGTGATATATTCTTCTACTTGTTCAGGTTTCTCGGTTTTCTGTTTGGTTGTTTGCTCATTTCTTTATTTTACAGAGACAGTCTCACTCTGTTGCCCAATCTGGAGTGCAGTGATGAAATCATAGCTCACTGCAGCCTCAACTCCTGACCTCAAGCGATCCTCCTACTTCAGCCTCCCAAGTAGTTGGGACTACAGGTGCCTGCCACCATGCCCAGCCTTTTTTTTTTTTTTTTTTTTTTTTAGAGATGGGTCTCATTATGTTGCTCAGGCTGGTTTCAAATTCTTTTTTTTTTTTTTTGATTTATTATTATACTTTAAGTTCTAGGGTACATGTGCATAACGTGCAGGTTTGTTACATATGTATACTTGTGCCATGTTGGCGTACTGCACCCATCAACTCGTCAGCACCCATCAACTCGTCATTTACATCAGGTATAACTCCCAGTGCAATCCCTGCCCCCTTTCCCCTCCCCATGATAGGCCCCGGTGTGTGATGTTCCCCTTCCCAAGTCCAAGTGATCTCATTGTTCAGTTCCCACCTATGAGTGAGAACATGCGGTGTTTGGTTTTCTGTTCTTGTGATAGTTTGCTGAGAATGATGGTTTCCAGCTGCATCCATGTCCCTACAAAGGACACGAACTCATCCTTTTTTATGGCTGCATAGTATTCCATGGTATATATGTGCCACATTTTCTTAATCCAGTCTGTCGCTGATGGACATTTGGGTTGATTCCAAGTCTTTGCTATTGTGAATAGTGCCGCAATAAACATACGTGTGCATGTGTCTTTAGAGCAGCATGATTTATAATCCTTTGGGTATATACCCAGTAATGGGATGGCTGAGTCATATGGTACTTCTAGTTCTAGATCCTTGAGGAATCGCCATACTGTTTTCCATAATAGTTGAACTAGTTTACAATCCCACCAACAGTGTAAAAGTGTTCCTATTTCTCCACATCCTCTCCAGCACCTGTTGTTTCCTGACTTTTTAATGATCGCCATTCTAACTGGTGTGCGATGGTATCTCATTGTGGTTTTGATTTGCATTTCTCTGATGGCCAGTGATGATAAGCATTTTAAACAATCTTCTTCCCTCAGCCTCCCAAAGCACTAGGATTAAAGGCATGAGCTACCATAGGCAGCATAAGTTTCTTTCATGTCACACAATTTTTTATAGTTTCTTTCATAATATCTTATTATTTAAGGTTATATTAATTCCCAAGGTTACCCTATTTATTTTCTACCACTCTGCATAAGATCCTTTATTATCTGCTTTTATTTCCCAAGTAGTTGCTGTTATATAAGAACAATGCTAATATCTAACTATCTTCTTATTTATAATAATTTGATTTTGTAGGCTTTATATCATTAGAAATTAACAATTCTTCTAATAACTATAACTTCAATATATTTATCCAAAAATATTAATAACCACTTATAGAATAATGTTATTAATGAATAATGATTATGTGATTCCTGATAATTTTCCTGACTTTATTAAAAATTCTTTTGGTATTTCAGAGGTGTAAACGATCCTAATAACGAATTTGGATTTTCAAAGTCATATAAACAGTATCCTTCTGTGCTTTACATTTTTAAAATTCTGTCTGGTAGGTACAAGGATGCTTTCATATTTAATGTTCACTTCAGAGATGTATAATTTTTTAAAGATTAAATATAAGGAAATACCTTCTCAATATCAGGAATTGAAGTTAACTTTTATGAATCCTTTTTAACATATTGAGAAGAACATTTGTTTTTTGTTATGTTATGATGAAAAGTTATCAATAGATTTCATAACATTAAATTGTTCTGGAGATCTTGAAATAAATCCTATTAGCTATGATATGCCATTTAATATATTATTAGACTGAATTTTATTTACATTTTTTACATCAATATTACTGAAGACAGAATTAGTCTTCTTTTTCTGTGAATTCTCTGTCAGATTTTTGGCCAGGATAATATGGCATTTGGGAAGCCTATTTCATTAATGTGCCACAATAGCCTTATTATTATTATTATTATTATTATTATTTTGAGACAGAGTCTCACTCTGTCACCAGGCTGGAGTGCAATGGCACGACCTCGGCTCACTGCAACTTCCGACTCCCTGGTTCAAGCAATTCTCCTGCCTCAGCCTCCCGAGAAGCTGGGATTACAGGCATACGCCACCATGCCCAGCAAATTTTTATATTTTTAATAGAGACGGGGTTTCACCATGTTTGCCAAGATGGTTGCAATCTCCTGACCTCGTGATCCACCGGCCTCGGCCTCCCAAAGTGCTAGGATTATAGGTGTGAGCCACCACACCCGACCCAGCCTAATTATTAATTGCAAATATTAACCTCCTAACCATCTGAATTAAATTGCTCATAAATTAATCTAGGTTTTTAAAAGTCTTTTTATTTGCTTATTTTACAGAAGGGGTGGAGCTGGAAAAGAAATGGTATTCTTGGTCAACTTTATTATTAATAAATTGCAGAGTTATTTATGATTCTTCCTTTCCTTGAGTCAATTTGTGTTGGTTCATATTTTTTCTAGAAACTTCAGTCAAAAATTAAAGACATAATCTCTCATCATTCTGAAAAGTTCTACCATTCCTCTGAGGGTATTCACTTTCTTGTATATTACTTTCTCATGCCTGGAATTTCTCTCTCTCTCTGTGCTATACTGATTTATTGCTTTATTTTTTTAATGAAGCATACACAGTAATTATTTCAAATATGTTGATGTTTTTCTAAATCATTCCACTTTTATCTTTATCTCTCTTTTTTAGACTTCATTACTATTGTTCTAAGTTCTTGGCTTCAAGTGTAGTTGGTTTACTTTAAAGTAAGTTGATTACTTTAAATAAAAAGTATTTAAGGTCATATCCATTCTCCTGAATACACCAGATCCAAGAGCATAAGCATATGAGCCTTGGAGTCATAGTACCAAGGTTCAAATCTTGGCTTTACCATTTTGTTATACATAATGTGAGCTTTGGTTTTTTCTTGCTCATAAAATGAAAATAAAAAATAGCATTTCCCTAATGAAGGTAAGGCTAAATGAGATGATATGAAAAGCAACCAGCACAGTACCTGCCATGCTATAAAGGCTCCATGCATTTTAGCTGTCGTGGGTGATGCTGGGTGGTTTGGGGTGGTCCTAGCATTTAGAGCTGTAGCTTTATTTTATTCACTCGATATGCAGCGTTCTCACTGAGCCACTCCTAAATATCTTGAAACTGCAGTTCTGAGTTTCCATTCTGATTTTCTAACCCTGCCTTGCCAGGTTGGAAAATTCAACTTTCATAAGCCAAGCTAAAGGAAGCAGAAGAAAGAGGTAGCAAAGTGACACTGTTTCCCTCCCTCCAGTGCTGTTCACCTGCCTCCTTTTAAGCTATCTAGTTAAACAAAGGGAGGGAGCAAACAACCAAAGTCTTAAGAGCTGAGCTTCCCTGCAAGAAGCTACTGCTATGAATAACTTCGGGACAAAGGATATTAAACTAAAAGCTACCTTTTAGTTAATTTTTGTGAAGAGGTAAACACTGTGAGTCTGTGTATTAGCCTGTTTTCACACTGCTGATAAAGACATACCCAAGACTGGGTAATTTACAAAGAAAAAGAGGTTTAATGGACTCATAGTTCCACGTGGCTGGGGAGGCCTCACAATCATGGCAGAAGGTGAAAGACACATTTTACATGGCAGCAGACAAGAGAGAAAACAAGAACCAAGCGAAAGGGGTTTCCCTTTATAAAGCCATCAGATCTCATGAGACTTATTCACTACCATGAGAACAGTATGGGGGAAACCACCCCATGAGTCAATTGTCTCCCACCTGGTTCCTCCCACAACATGTGGGAATTATGGGAGCTACAATTCAAGATGAGATTTGGGTGGGGACACAGCCAAACTGTATCAGTCTGTAATACAGTATCAAGACAAAAATCTGTAGCTGTAAAATTTATAGTTCTTGTAGAGATTAGAAGCCTACTAAGCGTCTGAGGAAACAGACTTGCCAAATAAATAAATAAATAAATAAATAAAATCTCCAGGATTGGCCAACACCAGTCTATGCCTATTCAGCTCCAAAGATAACCCCAAAATGGCACCAAAAGGAAATGAGCTACACAAAATACGTAGCTACATAGTGTATGCATGCCCAAATCATTTGCTGTTGATCTGAAATTCAAATTTAACTGAGCATCCTATATGTTTGCTTGCATGGGAATCCTCCCTAATAGCCATCTTGTGTGTATCCAATGGATCCCAAGAAAAAGGGAATATTCTCCAGTAGGAAAAATCAGGTGGTCAGCCACATTGGCTGACCAAGGTTCTTCCTCTACTGCCTGGAAAAAGACACTTCTCTATTTCTATACATTCATTACTTCCTCATCAAATATTAATTGATTAAATGCTACATGCCAGGAACCATCCTGATTTCTAAAGACATAGTAGTGAAGAAAAGTCCCTATCCTCAAGGATTTGTATCCTAATGGCAAGAGACAGGCAATAAATACATAAAAAATATGTCAGTGGTGTTAAATAAAATGAGGAGTATGGGAGTGGAAGTGAGGGTCTATTTGATACAGGATAGACAAAGAAAGCCAGTCTGTATTTGAGCAAAGAACTAGCTGGAAATGAGAGCATGGTCCAAGGGGATACCTAAGAGAATAGTTTCCTGGAAGAGAAAACATTTAGCACAAATGAAACACAAAACGGAGTCCAGAATACAAGACCAATTAGTGACTGCTCTCATGCAGCTCACTTCCTGTAGAGACAGGCAATAAACCAACCCATGAAAAATATGGCACACTGGCGATTTTTATATGTAAATCAATACAGGATGATGCTTTAGGAAGTGGCTCCATGTATCTGTTTTAGATTGAGGTGTCAGAAATGACCAACCTTAGGAGTTGAGATGAGGCTGTTTGAGACTGGCTGCCCCTGATCAGGCTGCCTCTCTGAAAGGTGGCAGAAGAGTAACTGTGTAGGACAAACCTGATGGAAGAAGAGGTAGGCACATGGAGGGGACTAAAATGCAAAAGAACACATTTCAATGCCATCGTGATTTACATGGCTCAGCAGAAGTGAGCCAGGAGTTATTTAAAAAAACAACAACTGTGAACTGTATGCAAAAATAAGGGACAGAAAAACTGCTGAATCTAAAATGTTAAGAAAGCTTCATTTTCAAGATTTATTGGGGGAGGAAGATATGCCAAAACTGACTAAGAAGTATTTTGAGAATTAGGAGGAGAAATCATGGTGTTTCCTTTTCTCTTGTGTAACTTTTATCCTTGACTTTCTCCTCTCACTTTTCTCACCCTCTCTTGTTTCAGTATTTACTTCTTTGCTCAGGACTCAGATTTTTGTCTCCCAAAATCTAAACACATACTACCTATGGAACAAAATAATATGCTGATCCATCAAACTGAACCACACCAAACCTGAACTCCTTACACCCAACACCCTCTTCCTACTCTTGGAGGTAATAACAAGCATCCTGTTAACTGAGGTAGAAACCCAAAGCCACCTTTGACTTGTTCTTCCTCCTGCACAGACTACAGCTTCACAGCGTCCTTGCCCACCCAACTCTACCTCCAAAAACTCATCCAACTCATCATCAGTCCCATTTGTTTTCATTTCCTCTGGAACTCCCTGAGCTCCACCCCTAATCATGGATCACCCTAATGACTGCAGTAGCTTTCCTTTTACCTTTCTTTTTTTTTCCTGAGAGAGAGAGAGAGAGAGAGAGAGAGACTCTATCTCTGTTCCCCAGGCTGGAGTGCAGTGGCAAGATCTTGGCTCACTGCAACCTCCGCCTCCCAGGTTCAAGTTATTCTCCTGCCTCAGCCTCCTGAGTAGCTAGGATTATAGGCGCGCGCCACCAGGTCCAGCTAATTTTTATATTTTTTTGTAGAGATGGGGTTTCACCATGTTGGCCAGGCTGGTCTTGAACTTTGACCTCATATGATCCGCCCACCTCAGCCTCCCAAAGTGCAACTGCGGCAGCTTTCTAACTGGCTCCCCTACAGCTACCCTGCCCACCATTGCACTCCCTTCCACCCTCCTTAGAGTTATCTTTTTTAAAACACAAATATGGATATTTTACTGCCATATTTAAAAACACAATGATCTCCCAGATTCCTCAACCTACTACATTTCTGGCCTTTCATCTCCACATGCTCCTGGCTATCCTATGCCCAGTTCACATCCTAGTTAGTTATGGTGAAGTCCTTGCCCTTCCCTTCTTACATAAACCATCACATCATGACCCATTATGCTCAGACTTCTGCTCAACCAGTTCCCAGCCCATAAGGCAGGTTGCTCTTTTTTCTCCTTTATTCATTCACTCACTCAGGCAACAAAATGTACAACTGAAAATTTCCTGGGGGCAACAGAACAAAAAGTAAAGCAATAAATTAAAACTTTATTTAAGAATGTGATAAATACTATGAACTAAGAAAAAAAAAATCTCTTTGGGTAGAGATTTCTGAAAAGACAATATTTAAGCAAAAGTCCCAAGAATGAAAAGCAAATAGCCAAGACAAAACCAGGAGTGTGAGTGTGGCAGGGGGTGGGGGGTGAAAAGCATTAAGCGGGAGTAAAATAATCTAAGATAAAAAAGGGCTAAGAGGCCATGGTAAGAGGTTTGAATATCACTCTAGGTGCAATTAGAAGTCACTGGAGAGTATTAGATGGGGGAATAAATCTTTACTTTAAAATTAAAAGTAGAGGAATGGCAAGAATTGGAATGTTTGTAATACAAAGGATACATTCTTGAGGTGATGATACCCCATTTGCCATATGATTATTATGCCTTGCATGCCTGTACAAAACATCTCATGCACCTCATATATTCACCTACTATGTACCCACAGTAATTTAAAAGAACAGAAAGAATAACTTTATTTGCATTTCCACAACAAATAGATTGAGTTTACCTCTTTATAAATCCTGACGTTGATACCATCAAGCATGACCCCAAAACTGCTGCCCTGCTTTTCTTAGAGGGCAACATTTCCAATTCATTACCTTCCACCTCTGAACTCTGTGTCTCAATAGATGGTACTTAAATGGAAAAGGATACAGGTTTCTATGGACTAATTTCTATAGACTAATTTGTGCATGGTTAGGAAGGTGAGTATGTATCCCAATTACAGTCAAGTTGAATGCAATCAATATGTGACTTGGGAAGCATGAAGAAAAGATATTTTTAACAACTAAAAAATTATTGTCATCTCTTCTGCAAGAATTAGAACAAGTAGAAAAATAATGAGCCATTATTTAGAGAACAGTACAGGAATTAACAAAGTTGCTAGTCCAGATTAATTTGATGACTTTTTTCCTTTACAGTAGAAAATTCACTGGTTTAAAAAAAAAATTGAAGTATAAACTATATCGGACTTCAGCATAACAGCTGACTCATAATAACCTATAGAAAGGTTTAAATCAAGTTTGTTTGGACAGAAATACAATTAAAATGACTCAAAGCTAGATCTATATATAAAACTGTAAAGCATAATTATAAATGGCCATACATCTTTCTTAATAGTAAAAAACAAGCATTGTTCCATAAAAGGCCATTATTCGTTTTAAATATCTTTTAAAAAACAACTTAGAGGACAGGAAAAAAGTATATTAATTTCTGCATGTATATATAAAAAGGAAGAAAATAAACAGAAAAGCAATAACTATTTGAAGAAAAAGAGAGTAAGGAGGGATTTTCAATAAGGACTTTACTCAATAAATTTTTATTTTTAACTTGTGGGGGGACATATTAGGTGTATATATTTGTGGGGTACATGAGACACTTTGAGACAAGCATAGAATGTGTAACAATCACACCATGGAAAATGGGGTACCCATCCCCTCAAGCATTTATCTTTTCTGTTATGATTATACTCTTTTAGCTATTTTTAAATGTACAATAAATTATTGTTGCCATAGTCACCCTGTTGTGCTGTCAAATACTAGATCTTATTCATTCAATCTATTTTTTTATGCATTAACCGTCCTCACCACCCTGCCAAGCCCCAACACCCCTACTACTGTTCCCAGCCTCTGGTAACCATCCTTCTACTCTCTCTGTCCATGAGTTCAATTGTTTTAATTTTTTGCTCCTACAAATAAATGAGGAAATGCAAAGTTTGTCTTTCTATGCCTGGCTTATTTCACTTAACATAATGAACAGGTCCATCCATGTTGCTGCAAATGACATGACCTCATTCTTTGTTATGGCTGAATAGTGCTCCGTTGTGTATATGTACCACATTTTCTTTATCCATTCATCTGTTGATAGACACTTAGGTTGCTTCCCAATCTTAGCCATTGTGAATGGTGCTGCAATAAACATAGGAGTGCAGATATCTCTTCCATATACTGATTTATCTTCTTTCATGTATATACCCAGCCATGAGAATCAGAAGACCCAATTTCAAGTCAATAACATGCCACCTACTGAATATTCCTAGAACACATATGTTGAAAGTATTTATAATTTTAGCACCAAGCTTTTTTTATTCCTTTGCAGAATACAATTTTGTTTTTAAAATTTGTACTTAATACTAATATTGCACTTCCTAATCATATTAGAGTCAGCTACAAAAGATTACAAGATCCATTTTTTATTGTTGGTTTCTTTGTTTTTGTTTTTTGTGAGACGGAGTCTCTCTCTGTCACCAAGGCTGGAGTGCAGTGGCACAATCTCGGCCCACTGCAACCTCTGCCTCCCAGGATCAAGCAATTCTCCTGCCTCAGATTCCCAAGTAGCTAGGATTACAGGCACCTGCCACCATGCCCAGCTAATTTTTGTATTTTTAATAGAAACGGGGTTTCACCCTGTTGGTCAGGCTGGTCTCTAACTCCTGACCTCAGGTGATCCTCCCACCTCGGCCTCCCAAAGTGCTGGGATTCCAGGCGTGAGCCACTGCGCCAAGAGTCATTTATTATCTGTGTTTGTTTTCCCTATTTTAGAAAGGAGTGTTCTGAATACAATTTGAAACAGAATAGACAGAGAAGACATTACAAAAAGATGCAAAGCACTACAAGCTCCCTGATGGGGAGTGGGGAGTATTCTAGGCAGGAAAAAGACAAATGCAAAGCTCAGAAGCTGCAGCCTGCATTAGTGCTTGAGGAAAGCAAGGTGGTGACTGCTGCTGGGACAGACTGAGGAAGTGGAGAGGAGTTATGGATGACATCAGAGAAGATGTCAGACTGAGTGGAGGTTTGTAAGTCATAGCAGGACTCTTCTACCCTGTGAAATGGGTGCCATTGGAGGGCATCGAGTAAAGGAGTGGCATGGCTTGATGCTTCCTCATGATCTTCCTGCCTACTGCATCAAGAATAGACTGCAGAGGCAAGGACAGATCCTGGGAGGCCAGTCAACACAGTCTAATTCGATTAAAAAGAATATTAATAACAGTGGCTTGGATGACTCTGTTAGCGGTGGAAGGGGTAAGATGTATTCAGATTGTGGATATATTTGCATTAGAGCCAATAATATGTAGTCATGTAAGGCAGGGTATGAGAAAAGAATTAGGAATCAAGGATGATTTCAGAATAGAATTCCCATTAATTAAGATGGGCAAGATTTCCAGTGAAGCAAGTTTGGGGAATAAGATCAGAAACTCAGTTTAGTGCTTGAGATATCTATTAGAAATTCAAATAGAGATGTCAAGCACTTCGTTGAATATATTAGTCAGCAGTTCAGAATAGAGGTCTGGGATGAAGATAGCAGTTCTGATATTTAAAGCCGTATGATTTTGTGAGATAATTTTTTAAAGTGAGCACAGATGAAAAGAAGAAAATAAGTAAGAAATGAACCCTGGTACCGTTTAGAGTTGGCGCTGGAGGAGATAAGGAGAAACCAGAAAAGGATTCTAAGGCAGGGCAGTCAATAAGTAGGGAGAAAAAGCAAGAACGTTAGTATCCTGGAAGTCAACTGAAGAAACAGATTTCAAAGACAAGGAGTGATCACCCTGTCCCCCACTGCTGACTATCTATTAAGATGAAGACAGAAAATTGGCTGCTGGATTTAACGATGTGGAGATCACTAGGGATATTGATAAGAAGTGTTTCTCTGAAGTGACACAAGTGAAAGTCTGTTGCAGGATTCAAAGAGTAGAGTGAGAGAAATTGCAGACAGCAAGGGTGTTAGACAGCCCTTTTAAAGACATTTTTTATTCCATGAAAGGAAAATAAAAATGGAGCAGCAGTTGGGGAAAGTACATTCAAGAGTTGTTTTGTTGTTGGTGGTGTTTTGATGAAAGAAATAAGAGCTTCTTGGCCGGGCGCGGTGGCTCAAGCCTGTAATCCCAGCACTTTGGGAGGCCGAGGCGGGTGGATCACGAGGTCAGGAGATCGAGACCATCCTGGCTAACATGGTGAAACCCCGTCTCTACTAAAAATACAAAAAACTAGCCGGGCGTGGTAGCGGGCGCCTGTAGTCCCAGCTACTCGGAGGCTGAGGCAGGAGAATGGCGTGAACCTGGGAGGCGGAGCTTGCAGTGAGCCGAGACCGCGCCACTGCACTCCAGCCTGGGCGACAGAGCAAGACTCCGTCTCAAAAAAAAAAAAAAAAAAAAAAAAAAAAAGAGCTTCTTAGTATGCTGAGAGGAAGAAGTAAAATAATAATAATAATAATAATAATAATAATAATGGAGCAGGAGAGAAATGGGGAAATTCCTGGAACAATTTCCTTAAGAAAAAGAGAGGAGACAGATCTTGTGTACAAAAACAAGGGCTGGCCTTTGCAAGAGGCACGAACAGGTAATTCAGAAAAGAAAACAGGCCGGGTGCGGTGGCTTATGCCTGTAATCCCAGCACTTTGGGAGGTCAAGGCGGATGGATCACGAGGTCAAGAGATGGAGACCATCCTGGCCAACATGGTGTAACCCTGTCTCTCCCAAAAATACAAAAATAAAAAATAAAAATAAATTAGCCAGGAGTGGTGGCGGGCGCCTGTAGTCCCAGCTACTCAGGAGGCTGAGGCAGGAGAATTGCTTGAACCCAGGAGGTGGAGGTTGCAGTGAGCAGAGATTGTGCCACTGTACTCCAGCCTGGTGACAGAGCAAGACCCTGTCTTTAAATAAATAAATAAATAAAAAGAAAGCAGCATATAACAGATACAGACAGGAGGATAAACATGAAGGCAGAATCATTTGCAGATTCTCCTCTATTTGCTTTTATTATCCATGTAAAATGGGAAACAGGTCATTAGCTAAGGCTAAGGATGAAAGGGATATCGAACTTTGAGGGAAGAGAATAAGGAATGAAGCGAATGTCGGAACACGGAAGAGCGAATGGACAAGGGAGATACAACACGATTTCAGGCAGCCTTGAGGGCCCCCTTGCGAGTTGGTTTTTTATTTCAAGAGCAGAGGTGTGCACAGGCTCTCACTGACTTGTGAGGTCTAAAAATCAAAACAATTAGACTCATGGAGATAGATAGTAGAAGATTGGTTACCAGAGGCTGGGAAGAGTTGTGGGGAGTGGGGCAGAAGTGGGGATGGTTAATGGGTACAAAAAACATAATTAGAAAGAATGAATAATCCCTAGTATTTGATAGAACAACAGAGTAACTACAGTCAAAAGAATTTAATTAAAGGATGAGTTTGTGTCCTTTGTAGGGACATGGATGCAGCTGGAAGCCATCATTCTCAGCAAACTATCGCAAGAACAGAAAACCAAACACCGCATATTCTCACTCATAGGTGGGAACTGAACAATGAGATCACTTGGACTCGGGAAGGGGACCATCACACACCGGGGCCTATCATGGGGAGGGGGGAGGGGGAGGGATTGCACTGGGAGTTATACCTGATGTAAATGACGAGTTGATGGGTGCTGACGAGTTGATGGGTGCAGCACACCAACATGGCACAAGTATACATATGTAACAAACCTGCACGTTATGCACATGTACCCTAGAACTTAAAGTATAATAATAATAATAATAATAAAGAAAAAAGAAATAAATAAAAAACATAGTCTTCTACTTTGTAAAAAAAAAAAAAAAGAATTTAATTGTACATTCAAAAATAACTAAAAGAATTGGATTGTCTGTAACACAAAGGATAAATGCTTGAGGGGATGAATACCCCATTTTCCATGATGTGATTATTATACGTTGCATGCCTGTATCAAAATATCTCACGTACCTGATAAATATATACACCTACTATGTACCCACAAAATTTAAAAATTAAAGAATGTATGTTTTCTTCTTGCCCTGTTCTGCTGCACTTGTGCAGGCATGGAGTAAATAAAAAGTTCAACAGGACTTGCTTTGACCAAAACAGTATGATAAAGCAAACGAAGACGATGATGATGATAATTAGCAATAGATCTAAGCTAGGTCAGTAAGGATATGCGTACGAGTGGTTGAGAAACAGTGAAGAGGTGGTAGGATCAATGAGGTCAAGGGATTGTTACAGAAGCAGTAGCAAGAGAAGCACTGGGAGAAAAGAGGTGGTGACGATAGCAGGTTGCTATGCTTAAAACTAACATTTTGGAGTCGTTTCAGTTATTTCTAATGATAAGGAACAAGGTATGTCCAAGGAGTGGGTGGCTGACAGAATGAAGAGAACAAGATCACTGGAAGAAAGGAAACTGAGCAGTGGAAAAGTTAACACATTGGAAGGATGATCGTGATGGTTAATTTTATGTGGCAACTTGTCTGGGCTAAAGGATGCCCAGATAGCTGGAAAATAATATTTCTGGGTATGTCTCTGAGGGTATTTCTGAAAGATATTAGTATATGAACTGGTGAACTGAACTGAACAAAGCAGCTGGTGCTCTGCAATGTGTGGGCATCACCCAGTCTCTCAAGGGACTAAATAGAACAAAAAGACAGAGAGAAGGCGACCTCAATCTCTACTTTAGCTGAGATATGCTGTCAGACATCAGTGCTCCTAGTTTCAAGCTTACAGACTCAGACCAGGACTTAGACCGCGGCCCCTTCCCCACCCCCGATTCTCAGGCCTTCTGACTTGGACTGAATGACACTGCCAGCTTTCCGGGTTCTCCGTCTTGCAGAAGGAAGATCGTGGAACTTCTCGGTCTCCACAACTGTGTAAGCCAATTCCTGTCATAAATCTTCTCATTTCCATAGCTATGTGTATATCCAATTTGTTCTGTTTCTCTGTAGAACCCTGAATAATACAGCCATCTTTGTTATTTACGTCACTAAAAATTATGATCACCAGGAAGTAGAGTTTGGAATTGGCAGTGAGCCAGGAATTTCAATTTTCAAGGAACAAAAAAAAGGATAAATTGAAAATTATCCAACAAAGAACTTCCCAACCTAGTGGGCAGAACATATAAATGTAATGTAATAGGTGCTAAAATAGGAACATGAACTGAACACCATGGAATAATTGAGAAAAAAACTAATTGTTAAGTATTCAACAGACATCAGTGGAAGCATAAATGGGCGTGTGTTTTGTGTGTGTGGTGAGTTGAACGGTGGTCTCCCAAGAAGACATATCTATCCGGAACCTGTCAGCATGACTTTATTTGAAAAAAGAGTCTTTGCAGCTATGATTAAACTAAAGATCTTGAAATAAGAACATCCTGGATTACCAAGGTAGGCCCTAAATGCATTACTTGAAAAAGACAGGAGAGGCAAAGACACCAACACAAAGATGTGAAGACAGAGGTGGAGACTGGGGATGCACAGTCACAAACCAAGCAGTCACCGGAGGAAGCTGGAAGAGGCAAGGAGTGGACTGTCCCCTAGAGCTTCAGGAGCAACTGCAAGAAACCCTGCTGGCGTCTTGATTTTGGACTTCTGGCTTTCACAACGATGAGAAAATAATCTTGTATTATTTTAAGCTATTCGGTATGTGATGATTTGTTACTGAAAGGAATAAAAAGGGATAGGAGTTTGGAAAGGCATGAACTTAACGTGGTTAGTGGAATATAATTCCAGACAGCATGTTCCAAGGTAAGGAGTAAAGAAGGGACATGTGGTTCTAGATTATAAAAGCAGGTTACATGCCGAATAGTTTGCAACTTTTATAGCAAGATAAAATGTGTGGATTTTTATTCTCAAAGATTCCTATAAAGCAATGAACATTTTAAAGGAGAGTCATATAATAACTGTGGGGATAAAGGCAGTGAGGAATAAACATAATTCATAATAATATGAAGTAGGAATTGGATTTAAAAAATCTGGTGACTTGGGGGCCAGTTATACGGACGGTGTATTAGCTGGGAAAGTAATGGTAATGGCCTAGTCTGAAGCAGAGGCCAAAGGCTGGGAAAGAGATCATGGTAAGCTATAACTAATATCATTTCATGACTAGATGGCTCTCAGAGGAGAAGCAGAAATTAAATGAAACACAGAGGTTTCCATCTTGGAGGACAAGAAACAGGTTAAGGTGGAGATTGAAGCGGAATATGATTTTCATCTTGAAATTTGAAGGACCTGTGGTGGGGAGAGGGGAAGCTACTAGACAAATGGGGGAAAAAAAGAGTTTGGTGGGTGAAGGGTGGAAATTCATATCTAGGATTCAAAAGGCAAAGTGCTTTAGAGAGATGGTGAATATAAACTGCAAATTTAGTAATGTTCAAAAAAAAAGAAGAAACAAGAAGAAGCAGCAAAGAAGAAAGTTGTTTGACTGTTTTTCCCTGAGTGAAGTAATTTGTACATCCAGCCTTTTCTCTCTGGGCTGGACCTAGACAGGTTATAACATAAGTTAAACGTGTATCCATCTTTTCTTCAAACAAGTATACTCAATTATTGCGTTAAGAAATTGAAGCCAGGATTTAAAATGCAGGTTGGGTCATAACACCAACAGCCAATGAATATTTATTTATAATAAGCTTACCATATTGCTTAACTAATACTCACTCAAGCTAAATAATTAAATCTAAGAGCTAAAAAGTCTTGATAAGGATTGGCAATTAAATAAAAACAAAATAACAAACTTAAAACCCTAAGGGAATGCTACTTAAATATCCTAGTCCAACATCTGTCTATTTAACTCAAAGATCCAAAACCATTAACCGTTCCTCTAAAAAACTAATTCTGAAATTTCTTATTTCTCAGGGGCACTCTCATTTTTCTGAGTCTAGTCTTCAAAGCTACAAGTTTCTTCTCTTCACCTTCAAGAAAAGTACCTAATGACTCATCCGGCTGTATCTCACTCAAATTCACCCATTTAACTCTATTTCCACCCATCAAATTCTATTTCCACCCATCATCCCACTGTAGCAACTTATTCTTAAACTCCCTGACCCCAGCCCATCCCCCTCCATTTATTCACTCTCGTGTAAAAATAAATGTTCTGATTTACACACACTATCCTTTACCAGAATAATAATAATCATCTCTTATCAAATAATCATTGTAGTAATTATGTGGCATTTAACTAAATATACAGAATGCATGGATATACAAAAGGAGCTGCACTATCTCCAACCTAGGTGACTCACTCCCCCCTCCGCCTTTTTCTTTTAATAATTCATATATATGCACAAGGTACAAATTTCCAAAGATGCCTAAGATTGATTAGTGAAGAACAGTCCCTTTCCCATCTATGCTTCTAATTTGCTTATTTCCCTACTCCGAGACAATTAAATTGGTAACAGTAACTGCAAGTACTTTTGTATCTGTAACTACATTTCTATTTTCCCAGAGCAATTAGGTTTTGCTAAAATGTTCATAATATGAACATTTGTCTTATTAAAAGGAAGGCGGGTAGGCTATTTGGCTCCCTTAGACTATAAGATGCCATTATGATGGCAACGCAAACAATTTTAAAATGTGCTCATTTGGAATAAAGAAAGAAGAGTTGAAGTAATCTGTAAAACAATTTGAATGTTTTATATGGACATTCATTATTCAAACTGAAATAATTTTTTTTTTTTTTTTTTTTTTTTTTTTTGAGATGGAGTCTCGCGCTGTGTCACCCAGGCTGGAGTGCAGTGGCGCGATCTCGGCTCACTGCAAGCTCCGCCTCCCAGGTTCAGGCCATTCTCCTGCCTCAGCCTCCGAGTAGCTGGGACTACAGGCGCCCGCCACCACGCCCGGCTAGTTTTTTGTATTTTTAGTAGAGACGGGGTTTCACCATGTTAGCCAGGATGGTCTCGATCTCCTGACCAAGTGATCCGCCCGCCTCGGCCTCCCAAAGTGCTGGGATTACAGGCTTGAGCCACCGCGCCCGGCCAAACTGAAATAATTTTTAAAGTAAAAAGAATTTTGTTGCACCTAACTTAACCATATTTATTAAGCGACAGACCTCGGATGCTATTCTGTACTACTTATTTCTACCTTTCTTTTAGGACCTCACTGAAACTCCTTCAACTTACCTTGGGGAATCACTTCACTCTTCTAATCTCTCCTAGCAAATGACATTTTTTGGAATTATAAAGAACCTTACAAGCGGATTAGTTTATAAATTGAAAATCAAGCATAGTACAGTCTAAATAACACTTTCAAACCTCTTAACTCACATTTAAAATACAGAACATCAGTTTTACATCACACTTAGCCCTGGGAGATGCTTCATACTGAGAAAATCATCATGACCATATATGCCATAATAGAAACTTGGAACAACAGGTTCCTTTCTCCCATCGTGTATACTCTCTGAGTCATAGTCTCTCCATTAATGTAATAATCTGTTATACGTATTTCTCTCTTCCTATCCATCCCTCCACTCAAAACTTACAGTGGAATTAAATATTCATAGAATGCATTTTCTCCAAGTATGCTATCTTGTTCATTTTTTATACATCTACCTCTTTAGTCATATTGTAAGTGTCCCTCTAAAAGAGGAAAAAAAAAAAAACCTCTTTAAATGTCTTGTTAAAATGTACACATGGTAGTCTCTTGGAAAATACCTTCTCCTTACTACATTTGGTAGGGTAATACTAACATATGGGTTCCTTCAGTGAGGATAAAAGCAAGGACAGAAAATGGGGTCTAAAGGAATCCTAAAGACAAGCTTTATCTGACATAAACATCTGATCTGTAAAAGAGAAGTAGAGATAATAGATTTTTCAATCATATAGTTAAAGGTTAAACCTCTTACCACAAAACTAAGCTGGTCCGTGAAACACTCAATGCTAAATAAATATGCTAAAGGATCCCAGAGAATTTCACCCCAAAATATAACACCACGGTATACTGACTATTTTAGATGAAAGGCCATTGAAGGTGATCAGATGTTGGAAGGGGCCTACCCTAGTATTCCCTTTTCTATCTGAAGACTGGACCTGCCAAAGAGAAAGCCTTCTATCCCTTCCCCCAAATGTCATTATCTATCACAGAAAATAAGAGTGAGAAATGTAACCACACCTGGACAGGTGTTTTCACAAGATAATGTCTGTCTCTGGGGCTCACTGAAATTCCAAAGAAAATTCTTTATAAGTAAATTTATATCTTCAGCATCCATTCATTCTCCCTACTAACCATCTAGTACTCCTCAAAGGATTTGCCTTCATTCCCCATATCCCCACTCCCTGTGAAGAGTGTATATAAGCATCGTTGGGCTGTTGGGTAATCACACCCCTGTGACTCTCCCCACCTGTACCCCTTGTGCATGTTAAATAAATTGTGCATGCTTTCTCTCCTGTTAATCTGCATTTTGTCAGTTCACTTTCACCAAACCCTCAGAAGGTGAAGAGGAAGCTCTCCCTCTTCAAACCTACAATATCAAGCCTGAATCCAGGCTCAATGTGGATATTTTTATTTCTCAGATACATACAGTACAAGCTTCAATTCCCTAGCCCCCATATCAGTCACAGATTTCATATTTTAAAATATGGCCTTGATACAGACAATCACTCCAGGCAGCAGACAAGAGACTCTCAAAGTAATTCTTCAATTCAACCCAACCCTCACCTGTTCTCTGTTCACCGCATTGAACAGAATCGTCTTTGCTTTACCTCTCCAGAGTCAACTCGCTGAGTCCAAGAATTGGTGTCACATTCCAATTTGCTCAATTTCTTTCTCATACTAAGTAACAGACATCCTCATCCTTCCTGCTTAGGGTTTATTTTTAAATCACTATATTGGGATTTCTGTTTGTTTCCATGTTTCTCAAAGATAGCTTAATTGAGCAAGGTTTATCCTGCCTTTCTTGTCTTGGCTCCAAAGATACCAAGATCAAGAGACAGCTAGTCTTAGAAATTTTCTATTTATGTATTAACTTTTTCACTTTCTCAGACATGGCAAGCTGGTATCAAAGTTAGTCTTACAATAAAAAATCTTGCAGCTGACTATGTGTTATTATTTAGGGTCTCCAGAAAGACCCCTAAAGAAAACCCAATGGGTTTAACACAGTTGAAACTATTTGACTACAATTAAGTTGTACTCAAATATATTTAGGAGGTTCAGCGACAAGGCCAATGTCTATTTAAGAAGCAACGTGGTTTATAGAGAGGCAAATTGTAAACTGCAGAGTAATGTTAAACAGTGATTCATTGGTGAAGACCAATTCATCATAAAGCAGCAGGGTTGGGTAGGAATTGGAATGAGCCCAGGAGATGGTCTAACAAGAAGAGAAAAGAGAAATTACTAGGGTTAGAGTCTTGGTTACCCAGGTAACTATACACAGATAGGAAACTGAACATTATAGTAGCTGTGAAACTAAATAGCTTAAACTTACAGTTGTTGGAACTTTAAGTTATCCTGAGCCTTGAGAGGAATGTGGCTATGCAGCCTGGGCCAGGTGGCGTGCAGCTGCAATTTTTGCCTTTTTCAAAAGCTCTTTTTCCTGTAAATAATTGAGACCAAATGGTGCCAGAGATAAGACCCCGAAGATCACTACCCATCCTCGTGGAGTAATAAAGTAACCTTCTTTGAAATGCAGAAATCCATAACCAATCAAACCAATTGCTGTGGCATATGCACCTTGTTTCGTATGAAAAATGTTGTAATCCTCCTACAGCTTATCTGTCTGTGCCTATATAATCGAAACTTTAACTTCTCCATTTTGAAAATGCTAACCCTATTTTCATTTGGAATCAGTGTTTTCCTGGGTGACCATCCTCTTTTCAGCCTGAATAAACTCTATACTTAATCCTATTTCCTAAATCTCATTATTTAAGATTGACAGATCTTAACTGGAATTTTTTAAAAAAAGAGCAGAGTTGTTTGTTATTACTATTATTTGGTTCATTTGTTTTTAATCTTTTCTGTTCCAACATGCAAAAACAAAGTGTTTAAAAAGACCATATAAAAAAAAAAGAAGGGCTGGCCGGGCACGGTGGCTCACGCCTGTAATCCCAGCACTTTGGGAGGCCGAGGTGGGTGGATCACCTGAGGTCAGGAGTTCGAGACCAGCCTGGCCAACACGGTGAAACCCCATCTCTACTTAAAAAATACAAAAAATTAGTTGAGCGTGGTGGTACACACCTGTAATCCCAGCTACCGGGGAGGCTGAGGCAGAAGAATTGCTTGAACCTGGCAGGCAGAGGTTGCAGTGAGCCAAGATTGCACCACTGCACTCCAGCCTGGGGGACAAGAGCGAGACTTCATCTCAAAGAAAAAAAAAAGAAAAGAAAAGAAAAGAACGGCCAAGTTTATGATGGTACAGAAACAAACATAACAATTATTTAGAAAATTAAGATTGTATATGTGATATAGAACAGTGTTCTCAAAAACTGGGCATATTTCTCCTGGTGATCTTGTTAAGATGAAAACCCTGATTCAGTGCATCTGTGGCAGGGCCTGGGGTTCTGCATTTCTTTTTTCTTGTTTTATTTTTTTGGATTCTGCATTTCTAGCAAGCTCTCAGATCATACACATGTTGCTGGTCTGCAGACCTCTGAGTAGCAATCATAGAATATAGCAATGTTCACTGATTGTGGAGACACTTTCTCAAAAGAGCTTCTAAAGGGCAGGAAAAGTACAAATTATGCCACTGTATTCAAAAACACCTAGGATAAAACAAGCACTTAATACTTTATTTAACTGATGCGTTCTCAATTAGAGTACACTGTTTTCCATTTCCGGAGGGCTTTCTTTGAGGACAAGAATTTATATCCATTCCTAAAGATATCTCCACCATTTTAAAACTAAAAATTACAAACTTCCCAACAAAATATGTGAAAGCAAGAAGAAAAACATCACTTCTTTGCCACAGTTTCTCCAACTTCTCTTTCAAATCAAAACAGAATTATTCAAAATATAAATATATTATTAATACACAAATGCATACATATGAAAATACATATACACATAATAATTGTCTTCAAAGTAATTTCGTTTCTTAAATTATTGCAAACTTAAACTTTCTCAGAATTTAGATGTCAAATGAAAAGCTTATTGTAAAGTGCTTCACATTCATTTTAAGTGATTAGGGTAGAGCTTGGCTCAGAGTATGTGCTCAATAAAGACTTATTGGTATATATAAAACATGCTTTTTTTAATATTTACCTTCAGTAATCAATGCAATAATCCTATCAGGTAGACAGAACATTTTTCTTCATATTTTGGAAAATGGAATTTAGGTAAGAAAGGTTGAGAACCCTTCCAGGGTGCTTTGTCACTGGCCTTTGGGATGTTCCTTCTTTATCAGACCATTTCTCACGATGTCAAAGTACTCGCTTCAATGCAATGAAAATTAACTTAAGTAGCAAATGAGGATCAGAGTGTGAACACACTTGAAAAATGTAAAAACATGTTAGAAGAGGGCTCATTTTTTCAAAAGTACATTCTACAAAATAACTCACTATAATAGAAAATTAAGTTGCCAGTTTTTAAAGAAAAAAAATAGCTTGGACAATTCTGCCTCTAAAAATGAATATGGATGTAATATTAATGATAAATGGAAAGTCCAGGGAAGGTATGATATAGTGAAAATCTCCACTTAACATTATTGATAGGTTCAGAAACTGTGACTTTAAGTGAGATGAACTAGAATAAAGTCCTAGGATAATTCTGTTTTGTTCAAAGTTGTTTCACTATAACGTTGATAAGAAAACTATTGGGTTCATGATACACCATTTTGCTTAAATTTGGAGTTTCTAAGAACCTATCAATGATGTGATGTGAGAACTTACTGTGTATTATTTCATCATAATCTGTATTGTTTTCCACTGCCTCTTGAAATTAGAAGAATAATATTTTTTTAAATCCAAATTTTTAATTGTGCTTAACCAGCTATTACCTCTAGGTCAGAAATGTCAGTGGGCAGGCTTAATGTAAACCCCAATCCCAGCAGAAATCACAGAAGCTCTGGATGGCCAAGCTCAGGGGGCAGCATTTAATTACCAGGAACAAAATGAGGATGAGCATCATAATAGGAGACAGGGCTGGAGGAGTCATCAGGGTGCATGAAATATCTGACATGCAGAGATTCCTAGACAGAATTAATTAATCAAGATATCTCCAGAAATAAATTCATTAAACATTCCCTAAGGTCTTGATTAATTGTTGTAAGACAAAACAATTCCAGCGCTAACATACAAAGGCCTTATTTCAGCCCCCAGCCTAGAGAACAAAGTTTCTAACCTAATTCCCAAGTCACAGACCTGGAGCCTCTTACATAAAGAGAAGATCAGGTATTGAGGAAATCTTGTTTTATCTTTACCAGGCTTTACTATGATGCCTTCCTAAAGTCTTACCATAAAGAACTTTTAATTAGATGACTGTATTTTTCAAAAAGGGGAATGTCCAAACTTTGGAGTCATGCTGGATAATAAATATATGTGAAAACTAATTCCTATGGATCTTGGGAAACTGTGCGCCAATTCAGCAATTTAAGGTAAGGTAAAATACTAGCAGGTCTAAATAAAAATTACTACTGTATTATAACAAACACAATCAGAGGGTGACTTCAATTTCAGCTATACTCCTAAATGTGGTTTTCTAACAGAGGTAAATTTATACAGCTCTCAATAATGGATATTGCAAAAAAAAAAAAAATCCTGCATTCTCATATGCAAGAGGTCACAAAAAGCAACTGTCAGTAACCTAAAGAAGAGCAGTATTTCTCAACCCTTCCCTCAGACCCCTGCACACATCCATTGCATTACAGATGCTATGCTGCTGAGATCTAAACAGCAAGAAGCAGCGTGGCAGGGGGAGACATTAATCCCTGGGAAACAAGAAGCCTCCCACTGCAATGACATTCCTGTTGCCAAATCAGCTAAGGCAGTGGTTCTCCCGCTTTCATGTGCACACAATTCACCTGAGGATCTTACTGAAATGCAGATTCTGATTCAGTAAATCTGGAATTGAGTCTGCTATCTATTTCTAACATGTTCCTGAATGATGCTTGCTAGATTTTGGATCACACTGTGAGAAGCATAGCTGACGAGCTGGGCTATCTCCTCTATCTTAGTCCATTTTATGCTGCTATATCTAAGACAGGGTAATTTATAAAGAACAGAAATGTATTCCTCACAGTACTAAAGGCTGGGAAGTCCATGATCAAAGCACTGGTAGGTTGGTGCCTGGAAAGGGCCGAGTCTCTGATTCCAAGATGGTGCCTTGAACACTGCATCCTCCCAAGAGGAAGAACATTGCTCCTCACATAAGTAGAAGAGTGAGAGAGAAAGAACAAATCTGCTCTTACAAGCCCTTTTTATAGCAGTATACTGTCCTCATGGCCTAAATACTTATTAGGCCACACTTCTCAACACAATTTCATTGAGAATAAAGTTTCAACATGAGTTTCAGAGGGGATAAAAACCTTCAAACATAGCATTCTCCAAAATAAATCATTGTAACCAAGGAGGCACCATGACAGACAGTCTTTTGGATATGGGATATTCTATTAGTATCCTTTTGCTATGTCTTTCAAAAGGCTGTCAAATTTGAGTCAGGTGTAATGTGAAAAAGAGTGTCTAGTGGACCCAGATTCCAGTACAAATGGTTTTGCCACTCATTCCTGGATGATATATGAAGCTTATGACAACCCCTGACAGGAGAATCTAGAACAGGCATTTGGGATATAGGGTTAAAGATATGCATCCTTCCACAGGTATCATCTTTCAGTTGGCTACTTGGTTCCAAGGCTGGATGAGACATTAGGTGGCCATTCAACCCAGACTACCACCACAAACTAGGTGCTATGAGATCACTTTAGCTGTAGAGTCCAGGTTACCCAGCAGCTTTCCATAATTAAATAGAAGCAATTTATGCATTCAGGACTGAGAGAGTCCCCAAAGGCATGAGTATGTTGCAAGAGGTTGTTCACCTCACCAGGAACTTGACTCTAGCCATACCTTTGAGCCTCCCTTTACCCAAACCCATGGTAGCAAAGTCCCCTAACGTCAATTGGGTTTACAGTCGTACAATATAATGGCACAAGACAAAACTGTTCTACTTTAAGAGTTTAGCAGGTCATAGGGATGATACAGAAGAACAATGGAGAGGGAAAATATTTCCTATGTGCCAAAATGTGAGCAGTCACTCAGGATCTTCCACTTTGCCCCACGTTGAAATCAGAATTTATATAAGATGCCTACACAGTGGTTCATGTTTGAACTATTTATTTCTTGGAGGGAACAAGAACAAGATTAGAAATACTACACAGAGATTTGGGGACCACAGCTTTAAAATAACAATGTCCTGTTTCTCACATGAATGCTCACCATAAGACATTCTCTGCAGAAAAAACAAATGTGGTCTAAGGATATTCTTCACATGGCAGAGAGAGCCAGATGTTCTTTTAATGAGCTGATGAAGAAAGAAGCCATGCTGATTAGGCACAAACACGGACCGTCATGCATCACGGCCCATTTGCCCTGGTATCAGCAAGCCCGCAACTTGGGGTTCTATTTATCTGGGAGTTTTGGGGAAAAAGAAAAAAATAACTCCAAGATAGAACACAGAAACATCACTGTCTCAACAGGGACTGCCACCTGACCATTTGGGGATTCTCATCTACTAAGGAACCAGTAGGAAAGAGAGTAATAATCTTGGTTACATAACTTGTCCTGTCCATCAAGGAAAAACAAGGTTGCCTGAATACTCTCAGAACTGAAAGGAATAAGGGTATACATAACCTAGGTGAACCCTCCTTATATTAATGCAGCACTGCACAGGTATAACCATCAAGGACTCAGGCTCTTTAGAAATAAGGTGTGTCTAAGCTATTTCTCAATTCTGAAATACCCTGTTTCCCATCTTCAGCTTACCTTTTCAAGAAAGAACCTGGCAGAAATTGTATGCAATATGTTTTGATAGAAATCAATGTGCAATATTTACTGAGGTTCTAGTGAATTATTTAGAAAGTTTTACAAAGGAGCCTTTTAGTAGTAAGTAATGGATAGTCATGCTGGATTTGGCAGTGGATTATAGAAAGCGGTTTTCCTACGCATTCTAGTAATGGCAGCTCAACTACCTCTCACCACTCATCGCTCTTTATAGAGAGACATGCGTACATGTGGTGAAGGACTTAACACTGAAAGAAACCCACAGCAGGGGAATTTTAGAAAATTAATTGATTGGTCTTCTATTTCTCTACATACTGCAAAAGTAATCATCTGTTTTAGAAGAAATGCCCTGCCCATAGCAGAGCTATCTGTGGTCCCATAAATGAAGATGTGTTTGTATTTTATGCAACATACATTTTACAGCCTAAAACAAATCAAATGTATAAAGTCTGCCAAACTGAACTACATAAAGTTCCCCTTTGTAGTCAAAAATTGCCAATGATTCTTTCTAATAAGAACATCTTTCACTCTGATATATATACACCCAACATATGCACAGAGATTCTAGTCTCATAGAATAATGTAGTAGGGGGGCAGTGTCCATTTAAACAGTAATTAGAGCACAAAACCTTTACTTATTTCTAATTTGGTAAACTTGTATAGTCCAAAGCATACATTTCTTTTTTATAACAAATAATTTTAGCAAGTTTTTACCATTAAATTTTATCCTCCACTGAGAATATAAATGCCACAGAAAAAAAATTTTTTATATTTGCCTTCATTCTACAATATGTCTATTCTACATCATTCTAATAAAGTAGAAAATATAAATATATCACTAATTAGTACTGGTAAGTATGCTGAATATAGAAAACAAAGTTATATTCTATTTAATTCAACGACTTTGTTATACGCAGCTCCTATTATTCCCTAGAACTTGCATTGGGAACTTATTAATTTCCTACTAAGAAGCCAAAAATGCAACAGTATTTCAACTACACGACTCAAGTATTATATATGTAGCTATTCACAACAAAAACTTTAAGTAGGTTATATTCTCAGGGAATTTCTAAGCTTTAATAACCATCTGTTTTTCTAGTATCTGTTACCAGATCCTGTTTTTCTTTATTCTTACCCTCAGAAATCCAAGAATCTTCCTAATTATTCTCCAAAAAAGGTAAATGCACCCATACCTCATAAACACACACAGTATACAATTCGGTCTCTACTGACATATATTATGCTCCACAAAGATGCACCTCTTCTCCCATTTAAAAATGTACTCCTTTAACGAAGGTTTAGATGCCCTTGTGACATGATAAAATGTATTTAACTTTTAGGTGTAAATTACTAATAGTGCTAAAATCCTAAAAAAAATTCATTATAAATGAAATATTTTAATTAAAGGCTGAGTGTGGTGGCTCAAGCCTGTAATCCCAGCACTTTGGGAAGTCAAGCCAGGCAGATTGCCTGATCTCAGGAGTTCGAGACCACCCTGGGCAACATGGTGAAATCCGTCTCTACCAAAATACAAAAAAATTAGCCGGGCATGGTGGCAGGCACCTGTAGTTCCAGTTACTTCGGAGGCTGAGACAGGAGAATCGCTTGAACCCAGGAGGCGGAGGTTGCAGTGAGCCAAGATGGTACACTGCACTCCAACATAGGTGACAGAGCAAGACTCTATCAAAAGCAAAAATATATATACATACATATTAACTCAAATGGATGATAAGTAACTTCACTAAAGCCACATTGCTAGTGAGCAAACATGATCTGAGCCCAATCCTCCTGATTCATAGCTGATTTTCTATTATGTTGCTATGTTCTTTTCATCATATATGTATTGATTACATTAGGAGACAGTATAGAAGAAAATAAAGGGAAACACTTTAATAACAATATATCTGTATGAAAATTCAAAATTCAATCATTTACAATAACAATCTTTAAAAACAAATTTCAAGATTAAATATGAAAAATAATGTAAAGATACACGTAATAAATTTTGGATGCTAAAACTACAACAAAAATACAAAACAAATAGCATATATAAAATGCTATAATAAATAAAAATTACATTTATTTCTCTTTACATTTTTATGACATTAAAAAAATTTAAAATGAGGAACTCAAAGAAAAAAGGAAAATTGAAAGGGATTTGTACATTTCATAACATTTGTAATTTTGGAAGACATGAAATAAATTTATGAATGCATACACCAATCAAAACACAAACTCTTCAAAAGACATATTTCTTTTCATTTTAGTAGACTGATTCCCTTATTTAATGAAAAGAGTAATTTTAAGTGTCTGGTAAAAAGATTAACTTATTTTTTAAAGTTTTATGACATTTTAAGGAACATATAAATTTAACAGTGAAGCAAAACAAAAAAAAAAAACTCACAATTTTCATATGAAAGGTTTTCTGAACACTGAATTATATCATGTAAACATGAATCTTTTTTTTTCCTCCAAGAACAGTTTCTCAGGAAAAATGATCTATGTGAAAAAAGCACAACTTGGAAAGCCTTCTGTACACCCAATGACCATCTACTTTCCCAGTTTCTTTTCCAAGCAAATGTCTTAAAAGGATGGTTTGTCTCACAGTCTCTATTTTATAACCACAACTCATTGCTGACTTCTAACTCTGTCTTGTGCCTGGAATGAAAAACCCAAATGCTAAATAGGAAGACTATGCTGTATAGCACTGGGCCTCTCCTTCTCATTTCGCGTGGTTTCCCACTCCTTCTAAGAATTCACTCTTGCCCTGGCTCTCTGGCTGCCTTTGTTAGACACTCTACAGGCCCCTTGTATGCCTCACTTTTACCACTAGGAACCCATCTGCAGCCCTTTTCCCAACATGTACATTCTTCCTACACAGTTTTACCTGAAAAGGTGACTCTCTTTTATGAGTATTCCAAAATTTGTATGTCCAACTAAACCTTTTTTGAATACTGGACACCTTTTCCAATGGACAATTGGCTGCCTCCTCAATGCAAATGCCCCAGAAGCATTTCATTCATACCACTGTCAAAACAGAATGTATCCTCTCCCCAAAACTGCCTTCCCATCTTTTTAGATCCCCTTCTCTATGAGTTGTTCAAGCTAGAAACCCAAGGGGCATCTTGGACTCTTCTGTCTTCCTCAGTAATATCCCTGAAAACATTTCTCCAAACCCTGAAAATTTTACCTTCAAAATCACTCTTAGATAAATCCCTCCTTGTCTCCATCACTCCTGCCACTGCTATAGTACAGGGGCTTTCAATTTCTTGCCTGTATTGCTACAATGTCCTATTATTATGAAATGTATTATATATTACAAAAGTTATATATATATATATGCAGAAATATTCAAAATAAAAATAAAATTAAAACCATAATCTTCATTCAAAGATAAATATTCCTAATATTTGAATATATATATCCTTTCGCATAATTTTCTTGCTTCCACAGCACATTTTTCTGGCATCTATAATCCCCCCTCTAATCTATCCTCCACAGGAGGATGGAGTGATGTTGTAACATTTAAATAACACTCTGTAATTTCTCTGTTTAAAGTCTCGGTGTGGGGGTCCAACATTGCTTTCAGGATTAAAGTCCAGAATCCACAACATGGTATGAATCACTGTTGGCTTTGCCTCTGCCTTCAGCCATTTTCTTTGCTTCCACTATTTGTATCTTCTTGCAGTTCTTTGTATATAAGACTGTACGTATGATGCTGCCTCTGCTTATTGAGGCCCATCCTGTCTTCCTTCATCTAGTTAATTATCACTTGTCCTTTAGTAGTTCATTTAATTCTGCAGCCGTCTGTCTCAATTGGTGTGAGTACAGTATCCTCCTCTGTTCTCACTAGTTTCTCATAATTCCCTGAGCATACCTTTTATAGACCTTGTTGTCTGCAAATTGTAACTGCCTTTTCTGCATCACTATTGGAGAAAACGCAATTCTAAGGCATCTTTTTATTAGCCCTTAGTAATATGGTTAAATCTATGTATTTCGTAATTAAATGATTTAGATTTTATTTTATTTATGTGGGTTTTTCTTTTTTTGGTCCCACATGAACCATATGTAAGAAGGAGATTTGGGTTTCAATCTCGAATCTGTTGTTATTTACTTCAATGAAACACTGGGTCAAGCAGCCTTTCTAAGTCTCAATTTCTCCATTATTAAAATGAAGCGATTCCCTCCTTCGAAGATTACAAACACAAGATAGTTCAACTGGGGTTTTAAACTGGGGGTGATTTTGCTCCCTGGGGGGACATTTAGCAGTGTCTGGAGACACTTCGGGCTGTCATGGTTGGGCACAGGGAATGGACTACTGGTATCTAGTGGGTAGATGTCAAGATGCTGCTAAATGTCCTACCATACACAGGACAGTCCCTCACAACAAATAATTACCCGGCCCCAGTGTCAACAGTGCCATGTTGAAAAAGCCATCAAACAGTGCAGGTATGCTTTTGGCATATCACATGACCCATTTTTTAGTGCTTGGTACATGATAGTAACTACTAATAACAGATTTATTTATTTCCAACCTCTTCCAAGATTTGAAATTGTGTTATTTCCTTCACCACATTTCTTATGTGGCAGATTAGATCACTGGCCAGCAAGCACTGACTCTCTGCTTTCTCTAGCTCCATGGGAGAAATACGCACTGCCCCTCTCCACCAATGGGCTTTGACCAATCAAATACAGACAGAATTTACCATGTACCAATTCTGAGCCTCATCTTTAAGAGGCACTTTATCTTTCCACTTGCTCTCTCACCGTCCTGCCAACAACTGTAAGAAGAGTCCTCTGAAGCAGCTGCCTCCCCTTCACCTGGGCCCCAAAATGGATACACCTGGAAGAAATCTACACACATCCCCATCAGCCAGGCCCTGGAGCAGATCTGTCTGCTTGGACTCAGAAGTCAGAACCAAGCCAAGATGAACCAAGCCCAGCTCAGCCAAACCTTAATGGATGTGCAGACACATGAGCAGGAAATAAATGTTTTCGGTTGTATGCCTCTGAGATCTTGTGGTTATTACGCAGTGATAATTGACCAATAAACCATATGCTTTTTGACCACTATTTTTACACAATTTTTTACACACTGAAAAAGCTAAGAAAGCTTAACCCCCAGACATCTTTCTTACCAGAATCAAATCTCTCATAGAGGAATACACAATAACAGCGTTGGCATTGCCTACTAAGTGCTTTTTTTCTTCACTTTGTATTCAAGCGTATATATTTAGGTACAAGAGGTTTTATTTCCCATGGAAGATGGGTCCAAAAAGTGACCAAAATTTGGCTATTAATTCAAAAAGTATTCAGAAAAAGCACAGGAGAAGGATAGAATAAAAAACAAAGCAACAGCTGGCATGTGCTTTTACCACCTCATAATTATGGAAAAAAGATAAACATTTAAGATTAATTCATCTGGAGGGAAACAATAAAGTAACTCTACTCAGAATATTTTTTAAGTTATGGTAACATTCTTTATATTACAACCCTTTCATTCTATATCCCATTTCTTTGATTCTTGACTTCTTGTTTATGTGTTACAAATTAAAAACATTAAACAGAGCATTAATATATTACCCTTATACCCTTAAATGCTATATACTTTAATAGCAGTGTCACCCATAGTAAATATACAAGTGTAGGTGTTTTGTTAATGAAAAAACACATTGTCAATCATATTTTATACTCTCCTTAGTTCTCATTACTGTCATCAAAAATTTTCTTATTTAATACAATGTTTTTCATCAACTATGTTTGAGGTAGCCTCTGAAAACTGGCCCCCCAATACACCAATGCTGGGCAACCATTCTTCTTGTCTTGGTTTTTTTGAAGCACTTACAAAAGATTAGAACTGCTATAAATGGACAATTTAATTAGCTATATACAAATTTTGTCTGTAAGTCAGAAACTAGAACATTTGCTCCTGTGATTTTCATTGTTTAGATCAGTGCAATCATATATATCAGACTCTCAAAGGTAGATGTGGAAAGAGATTGAGAAACTGACAGATTTCAGTTCAACTGCAAAGGAAGAATCGCTCATATAATCATATACTCCTACCCTTACATAAGTAAAAGAAAAATAGTGGAAAAATTACATGCTACTATTCTAGGTCTTCTTCAGATACTGATAAACCAAGTTAATAGTTCCGCTAATATCCTCTAAAGACAAGAAATCAACTTGAGTTCAGGGACTCAAACATTTTTGGTACAGCGTTCTTCCAAGATCTTCTATAAACAATAAGTATAATATGTGTACATAATGACTAAGCACTCTTGCCAAGAATAAAATAGATTCACAAAGCACAAATATGCAAAATGTCTCCATCAAAAATGACATTATATAAATTTTTCTGTTGAACAATCTCATTTATTTTTACTAAATAATCACAGTGGCATCAGAGCAATACTATATAAGCAAAGCTTTCAACATGCCTGATGTCTTCACAACCCACACTGGACATTTCAACTTCCAACCTCCCCAAATGCATTTCAAATTTAATACAAGCAACAATGTTTTTAGAATAAAAACTGCAATATTCTTTCATGCAGAGTGAAGATCCAGTTAATGAGCAATAATTAATCACAATAGCTTGCTTCAAACTACATTCTTGTCGAGAATTATGCAGACTCTATAAAATTGATAGCTTAGAGTTCTCTAGGGAAAAAAAAACTATTTTTCCATACTATCCTTGCCCAACTAACACTGCTAAAAGATGAGGCATCTTAGCCTAAAAGGAGAGAAATGGTTGTCATAAACAGGTTTCTTACTATTCTTAGAGTATAAATAAAATGGTGAACTGCCTGTTTAAGCTTCTTTTCTTGGCAGTGGTACTCTGTTTTGAAGCTGTGTTGATGGATGCTAAACTCTAAATATCACCTGAAAAGGAGATAAAACTGAGGTTTACAATAAGGTATATGACTGTGTCATAACTAAGAAGATTTGGAACGACAATTTTACCGCAGTCAGATAGATGGAAACTAAACATACAAACAAAATTGCAATTATTTTTTAACAGGGAACATGGCACTGTACCCCTACTAGGAAGCATTCTATAACCAACCATGTTATATTTCTCCTCCTAATTAGGTAATTACCTAATTAGGTAAACATTCCACTGACTGAACTATACTTCTATTGCTGTGTTGACCCCTGTCTATTGTAATTATTCATTGTCTTCCTTATTAGATGGCAAAAGGACCTTGATATCATTTGGCTGTGTCCCCACGCAAATCTCATCTCAAATTGTAATACCTACATGTCGAGGGAGAGACCTATAATCCTCACATGTCAACAGAGGGATGTGACTGGGTAATGGGGGTGGTTTCCTCATGTTGTTCTTGTGACACTGAGTGAGTTCTCATGAGATCTCATTGTTTTATAAGTGTTTAACAGTTCTTCTTTTATATGCTCACACTCTCACCTGCCACCATGCAAGACATGACTGCTTCCCCTTCTGTCATGATTGTAAGTTTCCTGAGGCCTCCCCAGCCACATGGAACTGTGAGTCAATTAAACCTTCCCTTTATAAATTACCCAGTCTTGAGTAGCATCTGTATAGCAGCGTGAGAATGGACTAATTCAGACCTACATCTCAGTATTCCCTGAATTTTCATCACCTAGCAGAATCTCAGGTCCAGAAAAAAATACTAACCATGTTCACTCAGTTGAATTCAATGGTGAAATTATATCGTTTACTCTCCCAACTGTTCATTTTGATGGGATCAATCAAGAAGGCACAAATTCAGCCTTCAGAAAACTGTTTCAGTTCTGTTACAAAGCAGTAAAACTATCCTCAGCATTTTCAATAATATTTTCAGATACTGATTTAATAATTCAAACATATTTACATATTTATAAATAGCCTTACTATTAAAATATCATATGTATTGGCAATGACTAGGAATAAAATAAAAAATTGGGCTCCCAAATAAAATTTTTCTTCCTAGTTTGTTTAGTTCATGGAAATATTCTTAGCAATATCAATCTAGAAATACATGTTACATACACAAAACCTTCTTGATATAGATTCTCTTAGTTCTCATAGCTCTCTTAAGGTCGGTATAGCCATTGTCTCCATTTTACAGATGAGGAAACTAAGGCACAGAGACATTATGTAAATTGTCAAAAGTAGCAAAACAAGAGTTAGAGATAAACCCAGACGATAGGACTCCAGAGATCATGCCTTAAAGTCTAAAATAGAGAATAAAAGATCAATCTTTATTCCATCCATCTAAAGAAGACCCTAACTGACACTGAAAAACACAAAACGAAAATCACATTAACTGAATATCTACCATAGATTATACATTGTCCCAAGGGAAGTGGTTACAAATATAAGATGTAATTCTTTTATTCTCAGGAAAGTAACACAATTGATCTAACAGAAAATTATGGAAACAAGATCTGCTGTAGAAGGGAAGTGAGTGAAATGAGCAATAACTAATTTTGAATAGATATAATAGAGATTATAGAGGACATTTAAAGCTATGAATATTAGATAGCAATTTAAGCAGCAAGAATATGCAAAGGACCAAAGAATTTCAAATTGGAGAATGGCATATGAATATCGTAATCTAAAATCTTAACCTGTTAGGTTACTTGGGATCAGCAGAGGACTAAATCTATCTAGACTTTTTAGTTCAATCAAGAGGCTGCAGGGTAACAAAAGGGTCAAGCGGAACAGTCAGGAAAGAGTAAATCCTATATTAAGAATGAAATATCCAAAGATACAAAAATAGGAGGAGAAAAGAGGAAGAGAGCTAGGAAGAAATGATCTCTGAGTCAGGATAAAGAATCAAAACAAGGTACTGTCTAGTAGTCTGAACACAAAGTGGTGTTGAGACAGTTTTGAAGATGAGGAAGAGAACATCAAGCTTCAAATAGAATGAATAACTAGTATTTATTTTTCTCTAATAGTGCTCTTCATCAAACTGTTGGGCAGCACGAGAAAATGAAATACCATGCTATTACCATCTGACAGCGTCTCTATAACTTCTAGACATGTCCTGCAAAAGTATATCCCAGTACAATCGCAACACAGTTAAATAAACCAGAGTGAACTAAATTAATGTCCCTAAGCTTTACACCAAAGGTCCATTAATCTGCTTCACAGTAAGGATTAAATGTATTAAATGCATGAAAGGACTATATTTAAAGCTGAAATTATAATAAATACTCAGAGAAACATTATCTCCAAATGAAAAAACAGCAGGTGGTTCATGATCACCAGGAAAAGAGGCAACTCAAAGTGGCATTAAACATACAGCAGGAAAGTTTAATGTAAAATCAGGTCCTGCCCCAAGGCGGTCACTGTTAAAGAATATTCTTCTGCACAACACCCAAAGGAAGAATCAGTACAGAAATGCCCAAGAATAGAGTCTCACACAACACTCCATAACCGGCACCTTTAGCCAAAAGATAATCTATTAAATATCACAATACTCCATCGCTTCTTGTTTGGGGGCTTGTTTGGTTTTTTTAACATAAGGTCATCGTAATCAGCACTTCATGGAAGTGATCAAAATTGGATTTTCAGACTTCAACAGTATGTTGACGATCACTTACAATAAAATCAGAATGAGAAAGGGAAATTGTCTGAAAGGACCATTGAGCCAGGTAATAGATTCAGTCTAATATATCCACACAGCAGGAACCAAATTAAAATGTAGATGGAATTCTAATATAGTCCAACTGGAAAGACTCACTCCAGTTTCTTACGGAGGCTTGTTTGCTGTTTGCAAACAGCTAATCTTAAAGACACAAAATTGGTTATATTAATTACTTCAGACACTTTTACATGCATAAACATGTAAGTTAAAATAGTATCAAGGTTATGGTGCCTGAGATAAAAAGAGAAAAACACACACAAGCTAGAACTACTCTCTTACCTGATTCAAAATCACATCACAAAATATTTGCATGATTCAGAATAATGCAGATGATTTCAATGGGTCACAAATCATACACCTAAATCCAATATGCCTTCTGATGGCATAAAAATTTTCACTGAAAAGAAAACAGCATGTGATCTACTTTCCATCTCCCTTCCCACTTCCAATTTCTTTACCTCATCACCTTTCCCAGCTGAACTGCGATACTGCTATCAGTCTAATCCCGATTTGTAAAAAAAAGGAAAATCTCAGTAGTTATGAGCACTTCTTTTTTCTTTGAAAGGAGGTTTGACAGAGATGGAGAAACCTCACAGACAGGCCTTGTAGAGAGCTGTCTGAAGGAAATCACTGTGCTGCTTCACTAATAGAAAAAGAAATACAAAGGAAAATGCTTAACAAAATAAGAAATGAGGGGGGAAAGAAGACATGACATAACCAAGCTACTATGCTTTTAATTGTTCTGGCTACTGCAACTTCATACAAGTGACAAAACTCACACAAAGGCATACTTCAAAACCTGGGGTGGGCGCGGGGAAGATTTGCTGTTGTTATTGTTGTTTTGAGATAGAGTCTCACTCTATCACCCAGGCTGGAGTGCAATTGCATGATCTCGGCTCACTGCAACCTCTGCCTCTTGGTTTCAAGTGATTTTCGTGCCTCAACCTCCTGAGTAGCTGGAATTACAGGCACACGTCACCCTGCCCAGCTAATTTTTGTATTTTTAGTAGAGATGGGGTTTCACCATGTTGACCAGGCTGGTCTCAAACACCTGACATCACGTGATCTACCCACCTTGGCCTCCTAAAGTGTTAGGATTACAGGCATGAGCCACCACCCAGGCAGGTATTTTTTCTCAAAAAGATGAATCTGAATTTTTATATAGCAAAGGTTTACAAAATTCTGAGTGCAGTAAATCAGAAGAGAGTATGTTTTTAAATTACTGAATAGAAAAAATATATAACCTTTGAAATTAAAGTGAAATTTTTCAAGTAGAGAATTTCCCATTTTAAACAAATTTTTAAAACTCATATGATTGGCCAGTCACAGTGGCTCACACCTGTAATACTAACACTTTAGGAGGCTGAGGTGGGAGAATCCCTGGAGCTCACGAGTTCAAGACCAGCCTGGGGAAATATCATAGGAAGACTCTGTCTTTACAAAAAAAAATAAAAAATAAAAAATAAAAAGAAAATTAGGCCAGGTGCAGTGACTCATGCCTATAATCCCAACACTTTGGAAGGCCAAAGCAGGTGGATCACTTGAGACCAGAAGTTCGAGACCAGCCTGGCCAACACAATAAAACCCCATCTCTACTAAAAATACAAAAATGAGCTGGACGTGGTGGCACATGTCTATAATCCTGGCTACTCAGGAGACTGAGGCATGAGAATCGCTTTAACGTGGGAGGCAGAGGTTGCAGTGAGCTGAGATCATGCCACTGCACTCCAGCCTGGGCAACAGAGCAAGACTATGTCTCAAAAAAAGAAAGAAAAGAAAAGGAAAAGAGAGAAGAGAAGAAAAAGAAAGGAGAGAAGAGACAAGATGAGACGAAGAAAATTAGCCAGGCATGGTGGTGCATGCCTGTAGTCTCAGCTACTCAGGAGGCTGAGGTGGGAGGATGGCTTGAGTCCTCGAGGTCGAGGCTACAGTGAGCTGTGATCTCATCACTGTACTCCAGCCTGAAAAAAAAAAAAAAATTTTTTTTAATTAAAAAAAAAAAAAAAAAAAAAAAAAAGGCCATTATCTTAGTTATGAAGAAAACTTAAATATTGAACAGTAAAGATTTTATTGGCTAAATTTTCTAATAAAAAAATAACAGAATTAAAAATACGTAAGACTAATTGGACCAAGCATATAATTTTAAACACATTTGTATTGGTTTCCTGGGGCTGCTGTTACAAAGCCCCGCAACCTAAGTGGCTTACACAAGAGAAATTTACGGATTCACAGTTCTGGAGGCCAGAAGTCTAAGATCAAGCTGTAAGCAGAGTCGGTTTCTTCTGGAGGCTGTGAAGGAGAACTGTTCCAGGTGACTCACCTCACTTCTGGTAACCTCAGGCATCCCCTGACTTGAAGATGGCATTCCTCTGCCCTCACATCATCTTTCCTCTGTACATATTTCTCTGCGTTCAAATTCCTCTTTTTTATAAGGCCAGCAATCACAGTGGAGTGGGCTCACTCTAATGACCTCATTTTAACTTGATTACCTCTGCAAAGACCTTACTGCCAAACAAGGTTACATTATGAAGTACTGGAGGTAAAGAGTCCAGCATATCTTTGGCAGGGTGGGGAGACACAATTCAACCCACACCAACATTCTTTAGGGTCCCATATTGAGACATGGTGCTCTTGAATACTTCTACAGGGAGAACATCTGTGTTCTGCTGGGAATATCTGAGAGCACCATATCTCAATACGAGGCATGGCCACAGAACTTGCACTGGTAGAGGACGTGTAAGTGGAAGCAACATGCACAGCTTCCAAGCAGATGCACTGGGACCAGGACCATCTCTCCTGCTGCCTTTCTCTCTCTCACTAAAGCCAAACATCTCAGATAGAGCTGCTCCTTCAGCCTGGGCAGGAAGCAATACCACCTATGCATAAAGAACTTACATCCTCTGCATGGTTGTAAGCCATTGACATTCTGGGGTCAACGTAACTGCAGTAAACCTGGCCAATCCTGACCAAAACCTGCCTAGATAATCTTAAAGAATAAAAGCAAAGTAAAATTGCAGACTAAACCAAAATGAAAATAACACTTCATAATAAACTGTATGCAATACAGTGGAGCTGTAATCAAAGGAAAATTTATTCCCTAAAACATTTTCATTGCCAAGAAGAAAACTTAAAAGGTCAAAAAATTAATTCCTCTTAATAAATCAGAAATATGTGAAATAAAATTTTTAAATGTAGCATTGTTTTTTAAAAATGGTTTTAATCTTTTGAAAATTTAAACAGATATTACCAAAAACAAAAAGATAAAGGATAACTAAATCTGAAACAATGTTCTGAAAAACAGCATCAACATAGACAAAAACCCAAATTAAGACAGCGGTGATAAGACAGTGAGAGGAAAACAGAGAAAAGAGAAAGGGGCAGAGAACTGAGAGCATAAGAAGGGAAGGAAAGCATAAGAATGAGAAAAGAGAGCAAAAGGAAGAATGAGAAAGGACACGAACACAGATTCTCAGGGAATTAAATTAATCGCAAGGAATTGCATGTCTCCAAGCTAACTTCCCAACCATCCTCAATCCCACCGTTGGCTGTGGCCTTGGTAGGGGAATCGTGGACTACTCACCTCTCCAGACCCTTTCTCCCTCTGTGGTGACAGGGATCATCTGACTATTGTTTTTCACCTAATGTCACCGTCTTCAGGACTTTTTTTCCATCTTTCTTCCCCAGTAATTCAAATCAGATATCTTCTCTGTGACATCTTAACTCCATCATACCAAAGCACACTGAATTGTAAGCATTTGTTTATTTTCCACAATAGATTTTAAACTTCTTAAAAGCAGTCATAATTTTTGCTCCTATCTCTAGATGAAATACTGGCAGTTCTCAAACTGCACAGTTGTCTGGTAACTAAGATCAATGCAGCTGTGTAAAGCAAGGACCCGGTTCAGATTTGGATGCATTTAAATTAACACAAAATTGTGCAAAGTGGGGACTGCCTGAAAATGGTACAGCGCCCAGCATTCAATATATACTAAATAAATGTTGATGAAGGAATGCATGAGTTCACCATAGTATACCCACAGACTTAGAGTTGAATAGAATTTTCAAAAGAACTTAATTAAAACTAAGATAAAAGTAAGGAAAATGAGGACACTGTAAATCATCCCTTGAAAGTACTCTCTTGCAAGACTCGTGTTGATCCTAGGTTCCTCCCTCTCCCCAGTCCCACTCCATAACCATTCAGTTACCTAGTCCTCTGAAATGTTCCTTCTCAATATACTTAAAATCTTTCTCCTCTACACTCTATCATCACTACCAAAACTCACTTCCTTGTCTTTTCTCTCAGCCAGACTATTAAAATATATTAACTGGTCATCCTGATCATTCCTGGTCAGCCAGAAGAAATGGCCTGGAATCCTAAGTCAAAATATTTAATAAAACAGCACCAATTAAACCTCAGTTTTAAAACTTTTAATGTATGCTATTTCAATTCTTGAGAACAGCAGCTGAAACAAAAATAAAAACGTAAAGTTTGTCCCTGTCACAAGAAAAACTTGGGACCGTAATGTCCCCCTGCCCCCAAACTAGGAAGGTGCTGAGAGGCCAAAGAATGACTTGGACAAGTCCAGCTTGGAGAGTAGATGAGTTTAATAGGACTTACATACAGGGCACTCCTGGGTGACAGCAGGGCAGCTGTAGAGACCCACACCACCACCTATTCCTAAGCACTTTAAAGCTAATTTTCTGGCTCTTTGCCTGCTGCATGTGTGTGATGGAACTGTGTTCCTTGGTAGGTTCTCAGAAACGCTCCGGGATGTTTGAGTTCTCCGGGACATCTGCTCCTTGACTGGGCACCATGGCCTTGGCTCATGGCCTGGCCTTCAGGGTTCAGGCAGTGGACATACACCCTTAAGTAACCTGATGGGGGACCTATCACAGTTCAGTCCCTACTAAAAGCAAGAGAGAAGCTGAGTGAATCAAATAATGAGATCTCAATATTCATAATTTAAGTTTGATTTGGATTAATTCAACTTGTGGGAAGAATCTTTAGATGAAGCTGCTATGTTTATTTAAATAAATTTATGCTCTCTACTAGAATTGACTGGAATTGAGAAGATCAATGATTTGCAACATTTAGATTGGGTGAAATATTCAAAAGAATCAGTGATAACTTATTCAATAAGTTTTCCCTTTGAAGAAAAAAATTTAAAGATAGGTACTCTGAAGAAAGGCAGAAAAGATAGTACTTGTGAAAATTGGGGTGAAATATTTTGACATTTCAATACAAAAGTATTAGACTTTTAAAACCACCAATTAAATGGAATTAGCCCGGACCTTACAAGGTATAAGAGTTACAAAGAAAATCTTTTTCAAACTATATTATAGTCTACAGCGAAAAGCCAACTGAAGGTGTCAACAGTTTCAAATATATTCACAATACAACACAACCCAACACAACACAACAAAAGAAGAATGCAGCACCTCCCATTTGAGATTAGATTAAAAAAAAAAAAACCTGTGGTACTTAAGTGGAAGAAACCAGACACAGAAGGCTACATGATGTATAATTCAATTTACATAACACTCTGGAAAAGGCAAAATTAAAGAGACAAAGATCTAGGATAACAATTTGGGGTGAGGAAAATATTCTCTAATTGTGGTGGTTGTTGCATGACTAAATAATATTTGCCAAAATTCACAGAAGGTCCACCTAAAAAGTGTGAATTTTACTGTATGTGAATTGCCCCTACAATAAATATGATATTAAAGATGAAGAGCAAGTGAGTGTGAATGAGATCAAGAAAGCAAGAAGATTGTAGACAATTTAAAAAGTAAGACTGTTGAAAAATATATTAAGAAAAATACCAGTAACTTGAGAGCTGAGATAGGTCTAGTTTAAAAATTGATTAAGGTAAGTGAATATGTCCCAAGAGCAATTATTCTGCTTATATTTCTTTTTGTTTTGAAATGATACAGATTCAGATGATGCTGCAAAGAAAAACAATGTACAGAGAAGTCCCTTGCACCCTCTACTCAGCCTCCCCCAGGGGTAGCATCCTGCGTAACTATAGTACAGTATCAAAACCAGGAAACTGACATTGGTAGAATCTACAGAGCTTACTCAGATTTTGTACGCATTTGTGTGTGTGTGGTGTGTGTGTGTGTAGTGCTGTGCAATTTTATGACGCGTAGCTTCGTGTAACCATCACCACTATCAAGACACAAAACTGTTCCATTGCCACAAAGCTCCCTCATACTACCCCTTTATAAAGATGTCCACCTTTCCCTCTCCCCATCCCTAACCCAGGGAACCACAATTTATCTTTCTCCATCTCTGTTATTTTGTTATTTCAAGAATGTTATATTTTTAGTCAGCATAATTCCATTAAAGTCCATCCAATTGTTTGCCTGTATCAATAGTTGATTCCTTTTTATTGCTGAGTCATATTCCACGATATGGACATAACACAATGTGTTTACCCATTCACCTGTTGAAGGATATTCATTTCCTGTTTGGGGCTACTACAGATAAAGTTACTATGAACATTCGTGTATAGTTCTATGCATGAACATACTACTTCATTTCTCTGAATAAATGTCCAAGCATGCATTTATTGGACAATACAATAAGTGCAGGTTTAATTTTAACAGAAACTGCCCAACTGCTTTCCAGACTGACTGTGTCATTTTACCTTACCACAAACAGTGCCTCAATGATCCAGTTTCTCTGCATCCTTGTCAGCAACTGGTGTTATTACTATTTTCATTTTCACCATACTTGATAGGGTGTAGTGATATCTCATTATAGCTTTGAATTATATTTCCATGAAAGCTAGATGTTGCATATCTTTTCATGTACTTAGTTGTCATCTGCATACCCCTTCTGTAAAATGTCTATTCATATATTTTGTTCATTTTCTACTTAAACTGGGTTTTTTAACTGTTGAATTTTTAATACAGTCTACATACAAGTACTTCATCACATGCGCAGTTTGCAATTATTTGCTCACAGTGTTTTCATTCTCTTAACTTTTCTCTAAACACTGTTTGTAATATTCACAAGGCCCAATTTTCCCTTTTACGAAACACGTGTGTTCTTGTTGTCTAATCTAAGAACTATTCTTCTAGACCTAGGTCCCTATGATTCTTCCATTTTCTTTTCTAAAAGTTTCATAGTTTTACAGAAACTATATGATCTATTTTGGGTTCATTTGTGTATAATGTATAAAGTTTAGGTTTCCCCTATGAATGTTCAATTTCTCAACATAGTTTATTGAAAAGGATATTCTTCCTCCATTAAATAGTCTTTGTACCTATGTCAAAATCAGGCACACTTGTGTAGGCCTGTTGTGGGGTTCTCTAATCTATGTGTCCATCCCTCCGTCAATATCACATGCTTAATTACTGTAGCTGTATAGCTTTATTATTAGGTAAAGTGATTCTTCCCACTTGTTTTTCAAAATTGTTTTAGCTATTCTAGGTCCTCTGCCTTTCCATATAAATGTTTGAAAAAGTTTGACTTAAACGAATACTACATTTAACATGCTTGGACACGTCGCTTCACAGTCTCTTTTAAAATTTTCCAATATACAGTTGGCTTTTTGTATCTATTGGTTCTACACCCATGGATTCAACCAACCATGTACTGAAAATATTCAGAAAAAGGAATTCCACAAAGCTCCAGAAAGCAAAACTTGCATTTGCCACACACTAAATACTATGTTGAATCCATGCAAATGAAGGGATGTAGGGGTGTTTCATTATTTTAAGTAATCTAGAGATGACTTAAAGTATAAGGGAAGATTTCAGTAGGTTATACGCAAATACTATGCCATTTTATAAGAGGGACCTCAGCTTCTGTGGATTTGAGTATTCAAGGGGGTCCTGGAACAAATCACCCCCCCCGCCCAGATATCAAGGGTGTCTGCATATAACCAGTAGAAAACACATATTTAACCTAGTGCTGTCAAATTGCTTTCTAGAACAGTGGTACCAATCGTTAAATATATTCTTAAATATAATCTGCATTCAAAATACATAATTTCATTAAAATATACTAAATATATTGAGTAGAAGTTGCCAGATACATAGATAATTTAAGTCTACTTTGAAGGTTTATAATAAAAATAAAGCAGTTGGCCGAGATCATCCTAAAGCATTGCCCTGGGACTACAGCTAGTATGTAAGCACATTAAAAATCACAATGTGAACACAACATTTACCATTCCTTCTTGAACCAATGGACACTTTTGAACCCCGCCCCGCCCCGCTTCTAAGTATGATTTGAAAAGAGGATTCCCAAATTATACTTTCCAGAGGCTTTAAGGGCCCACCTCCTTCTACACTAGCTTTCCTCATGTAAAGAGGAAACCCTGTACAATGTCTTACAGATATGCAATAATATTTCACATTTTCAGTAGGAAATGTAGATATCCAATAGGTAATTTTATGAAACAATGATTAGCAACATTTAAACCAAAATAAAAAATTGTCCTAATAAAACATGGGCCTTCACAGCAATTCAGTGACACCTTAGATTAAATTTTATGCCATATTCTACCATGCACAAAACCTCTCACATTATTCTGAGGGCTATGCATGTATTCATTCTGTGCTGTTTTGAAAAGGACTAATTTGAAGTTAATGATACTATCTAATAACTCACAAAGCATAATCAAAAAGCTTAGCTTTATGAAGACACACACCAACATAAACTACAAACACCCCTGAATGTGATCAGAATGAATAAGTGGTGTCAAAAATTTAAAGCCTCTTCTATATATTCTCATTTGGAGAAGGACACTAGTAAGACCACGGCATTTGTTAAGCCAGTCATTGAATAATTTCCCATGGACTCTGTACCTCTGCATGAGTCTGTTGGTTAAACCTTAGATTTTAGTATTCACGTTGGTTTCCATTACAGTGAGAGTCAAAACATAGCAATTTAATATCACTTAATACAATTTGAAATTTCATTTTATTACCACTGGGCAGCAGAAAAGTCTGCTTTAAAAATGCACCAAGTATTATTGTTCATCAAATAATTGTTCTCAATGGCTGGTCTTTGTGAATTTAGAGGGTATTTTTGCCCATAATCCTAAGCACTCACAATGTGACTCTTGGCAACCCCATCGGGCACAGTAATCCAAGGAGGGATCTAGGAGTTTGGACCACCAACGCCCTTCTCCTGCCTGGGCCCTGCAGCACTTCTGATAATGTGACAATTGGCTTCATACCATTTGCCATAACACGCTTAAAGAAAAGCTATCAGACAACTCTTGCCATGAAATGTTTTACTGCCTATCAAATATTGAGGAAAAAATATACTCCATTAATAAATAAAGAATAGCTAACATATGCTAAGTGCTCATTATGTACCGGGCACCAAACTAAGTACTTTACAGGGACTACCTCAATTAATCCTCATTAATTGTAGCCTAGAAGAAGGTACTATTATTGTTCCATTCTACAAGCAAGGATATTGAGGTCCAGCTAGAAGAAGTTACTATTGTTATCCCATTATACAAGCAAGGAAGACTGAGGCCCAGATGGCAAGTCTTGAGACCAGATCCAAACCCAGACCCTTTAACTCTAGACCCTTGTTCTTAAATCCTTAGGCATATTCCCTATCCTATCACAAAACCAGTTTCCCACACCAAAGACCAATGTTTGTTCTACTACAAAGCATGTTCAATTTATTTCTACTTAAGGAAAATAATATTGAATATGTTTCCTAAGTTAACATTCAAGTTAAGTTTATGCCCTGAGGGAATGAAGTTAAATAAAGAGTACAAGAAAACAGTATCCTTTAAGGTGCAAAAGTTCAATTATCTTTGTTTATACAAAAGTTAGCCCATAGGCAGCATTACCCTGGAAAAAAATGAGTACAGCACAGCTATCCAACAATTACCCTTTATTTACTGTTCTCACTCGCTGGGTCTTGAGATGCCATTTCAACCCTTTGCCTTCTGCATAAAAGCTATAGCCTCTATACCACATTTATTGCTACATATATTTTATGATAAAAGCATAAAGATATGCATGGGTAATTTCCCAGCATGAACAGCTACATTGAGAAATGGTTATAAAATTTAAGTCCTCTATTTGTCTGAGGAAAGAAAGGTATCTTATTTTCCATTTTATCTTATTCTTTTACCAAATCAATATTATGGATGATGGTGTAATATTTTCATCTTAATCTGATATTTCCCCAAGTCTATAAAAAAAACTGAAATATTAAGAACATTTCTACATTTTTAATAAACTATATTTCATAGTTTACAATAAGTTATGCCATTTTATAATTTTAAATTTGACAGTAATGTCACTTACACAAACTGCAAATATTTCTAATTAGATATCAAATAATATAATAAAAATATGTCAGCCCAGCACAGTGGATCATGCCTGTAATCTCAGCACTTTGGGAGGCTGAGGCGGGTGGATCACTTGAGGCCAGGAGTTCGAGACCAGCCTGGCCAACAAGGTGAAACCCTCTCTCCACTAAAAACACAAACAGAAATTAGTCTGATGTGGTGGCATACACCTATAATCCCAGCTACTCAGGAGGCTGAGGCATGAGAATTGCTTGAACCCAGGAAGTGGAGGTTGCAGTGAGCTAAGACCGTGCCACTGTATTCTAGGCTGGGCAACAAGTAAGACTCTGTCCCCCCGCCAAAATAAAAGACAATAAAAAGATATTATTTAAATAATTGATAACTATTAATATTATTTGGTTAAAAGAATTTGATTCATATAAGAACAGCAAAGGTGTTCCTATTATGAGAATTACCACTAAGACTTCAAAATTGAGTCCCAACAGTTTTAAGTTCACCATAGAACTTTACTTGCTAATTGGGTCATTGATTAATAAAGAATTCTATTTTCAATTTTTACATAAGCATGTGGTATCTTTTATAATTAAAGTGAAAACAAATTTCTCATACACAAACTCATGATTTTCATCATGTAACTTTATACAATGCTATTGCATTACACATATTCCCCCTTCAATGTTCAAAGTTATAAATTTCACTCAAGTTGATTTTATTTATTTGCATTATTTATTTATTGAACACCCTTTACTCTTAAATTATGTTAAATATTGGCAATACATTTTGTTATGTAGAATTGGGAATTACATCAAAATCAATTGTATTTTCATATCTAGAAATATTTTATGACAGAAATATTTGTATCACTGTACAGAGCCAGACAGTGGAGGGACACTAGAAATCTCCTGGCTCTTCCAAGACCATTAATTACTCTTCTACCCTGTATAAGATTAGCCTCCACTGGATGTCTCTGTCACATCACCAATGTGCTTCTCTCTTTGAGAACTCTGGAGAAACTGGTCACAGTTTGTCTCACTCCAACTCCACCAACAGACTTGGAGACTCCAAAGTCCATGTGGAAGCCCCTCCTACAGCCCGGGCTTCTTTAATCCACTACCCTCCAGGCACCTCCATCACAGACGCAACCCTGATATACTTTACCATAATCAGGCCCCCCGGGCTTCAATTCTTTTCCTACTATGTCCAGGGTCCACTAAGGATCATAAGAGATACAGAAAGTGACCACATCTTGCCACCTCCACTACAAACACCCAAGTCACCATGGTGCCTCTTTTCTGTAGGCTATTATAGATTACATAACTTGATAGAGAGCTTATTTTATTATCTTATTTCATTTTATCATTTTCTAAGACAGGATATTGCTCTGTCTCCCAAGCTGGAGTGTAGTGGTGCAATCATGGCTCATTGCAACCTTCCTTTTTTTTTAAATTTAAATAGGTTTTTGAGGTACAGGTAGAGGAATTTGGTTACATGGATAAGTTCTTTAGTGGTGACTTCTGAGATTTTGGTGCACCCATCACCCAAGCAGTGTGCACTGTACCCAGTGTAGTCTTTTATCCCTCACCCACCTCCCACCCTTCCTCATAAGTCCCTAAAGCCCACTGTATCATTCTTATGTCTTTGCATCCTCATAGTTTAACTCCCACTTATCAGTGAGAACATATGATGTTTGGCTTTCGATTGCTGAGTTACTTTACCTAGAAAAATGGTCTCCAACTCCATCTAGGTTGTTGCAAATACCATTATTTTGCTCCTTTTTTATAGATGAGTCGTATTTCACGGTATATATATGTATATACACCACATTTTCTTTACACACTCATTTGACTGATGGGCGTTTGGGCTGCTTCCATATTTTTGCAATTGCAAATTGTGCTGCTATAAACACATGCGTGCAAGTGTCTTTTTCATATAATGACTCCTTTTCCTCTGGATAGATATCCAGTAGTGGGATTGCTGGATCAATGTAATCAGGGTAGTTTACATTCCCACCAGTAGAGTGAAAGTGCCCCGTTTTCACCACATCCACGCCAACATCTATTATTTTTTGATTTTTTAATTATGGCCATTCTTGCAGGAGTAAAGTGGTATTACATTGTGGTTTTGATTTGCATTTCCCTGATCATTTGTGCTGTTGCACATTTTTTCATGTTTGTTCACCATTTGCATATCTATGTGGAATAGAAGTGGTGAAAGTGGGCATCCTTGTCTTGTTCCAGTTCTCGGCGGGGAATGCTTTCAAGTTTTCCCCATTCAGTATAATGTTGGCTATGGGAAGACAGAGTGATTATTTTACAATCAAATCACACCTATCATAAAAACTTCCGTTTCAGAATAAATGTCTAAGAGGCCCCAGAAGACCTGCCCCCATGGCCTCTGTGATATCCTTTCTGATCACCCTCCATATGCTCCATACACGCTGCCTCCTTGCTGCTATTCCTCTGACAGCTGAGGCCCACCTCTACTTTACGGCTATTTCCTTGTCCTGGAATGTGTTTGTCCCAGATATCCACATGACTAACTCCTTCACTCTCTTCAAATTTTTGCTGAAATGCCCACTTTTTCCCTGATTATCCCATTTAAAATTACAGCCCTCCAGTATTTCCATCCCCCTCACCCTGCTCTACGTATTTTTCAAAACATTTAATACATCCTAACTTGTATCTGTATTGTGTTTATTTTCTATCTTTCCTGGCTGAAATGGGAACTATCAAGACAGGGATCTTTGTTCCATTCACCAATGCATCCAAGCACTTTAAACACAGTGCAGGCACATGCAGGCTGCCCCATGATTGCTGGATGGATGAATGGACCTCCTACCACCTTCAGCCTTCCACTGTACCTGCTCAACCACGTGTCAGCACTGCTCTACTTGTACTTTCTCCCTAGGCACTAGGAAAGGATAAAAACGAAAGCAGTCACACCATCATACATACAGGTTTTACTATTAAATACATGACTCCAATGTTAACCTTCTACCTGGTTTTTGGTTAATTACCTTTTCTATTTCCCACAAAAACTATTTCAAACCACATACGCACTTCCATTTCATGTCATCCCCTGTGCTGCGGCAGGATGCACTGTTTCTATGCACATGGCCATTCAGTGTGGTCACCCCCAAAATTGAGTGTTCTGACAACAGGCAGAAGGGAGAACAGTATGCTGTCATGTGCTATATGCCACATAATAACCATGATAAAATACAAATTAACATCTCATGATAAAGTAAAAGGTAAAAATACATTACTGAGTTTTAAAATAATGTCTTAGATATTTTAATAGTATCATTATTTTATCTTCCCTGTAAAACTAATTAATGTGGTCACTAACCATCATAGATAAAATTTTGTAGGGTCTTGAAAAAACATAAAACCATAAGACCTCAAAATACTGAAAATGTTATTTTTTAAACTAAATAGTTACATTGGATATTTAACAGGGTAAGTCACGCTTCCAAAAACTAAATATTTTGATACAAAAATAGCTATTAAAAAAGCCCCATCAAGAAAACTGGCAAGTAATGTAATACATCAAGATATATTTCAACAAAATTTGTTAATAGAATTTATAATAGTAATAGGATAGTAATAATTTGTGATAAAATTATTACTCGATTTTACTGTAACTTTGTTCTTCACATAAAATAGACTTAAATGTATTCAAATTCTCCCTCAGTCTTTGTCTTTCCACCAGCCTCTTATAAATAGGGAGATACCCTACTTTCAGTACTAAAACATTCTACTGCATAGAAATAATAACTCCATGACACGTATTTGCAAAATATATTAGCTGATACCATTGGCAAAAAAAAAAAAAAATCCCATATTCATATACTAAGTGCACAGGGCTAAACTAGAAAACAAAACAAAACACTCATGTGAATTTTATTTTTTAACAGCATTAAAGTTTTATATATCATTATCAATATAATGGTTAAGTTTGTTCCATGGGGTAAAAATTTTTTTGAAGAATTCATAAATATTGAATTACAAAATGAGTGCCATACCACAAAACGCCTACATTACAATTTTCCCTTGATATATATTTCTACACATTAATTGGAAAAATGCTATTTTAATTAAGCTGATTTTATTTTTTCCTAAAATATTTAGTATAAGAAATAAAACATCATTTAAATATAATATATTTTGGATCTTAAAAAAAATATTAACTTTGCAGATTATTATTGCTTTTAAAAGCAAACATTCCTAAGATAAATTAGTTCTGTTTTAAAATAAACTAATAATTGTTTATTTCTTTCCGTGGATTGCAAAAGTTAACATTTTGCAAAAACAAAAAAAGAGTTAACATTTGAAAATATAAAATGAACTCAATTTAACTAATACTAAAAATAAAAGATTATACACTTTGTCTATACCTTATACAGGACCACTATACTTTCTATGTTTGGTTTGAAAAAATCGTTGCTCCCAAAATATCTAACAGACAACAGGCTGATCAAAAAGTATGCAGTTTACATTCATTCTGAGAACCCTGTGGTGGGTATTTAATATTTCTCTGCTTATATAATAAATGTAAGAGACTGGAAGATACATTATCTCACTATCTGGGGAGGAGAAGAGAGTATCACAAGAGTGGGAGATCTCTGGGTCAGAGAGAATGACCTGAGAATGGTGGTTTCATGGATTGATGTTGGAGGACTAGAAAAGACTTGCAAAAATAGAGATCAACATTTAATTTGAAATTATTGAAAGTATGTGGTCTTTAGACTTTGTCTTCCTCTAACACCATCATTTCATGAAAGTTATTTAACACATACATCATGAGTGGGTTGCATGTATATAACGTGTGTGTGTTTTGGGAACTGGAAATTCGGAAAAAAATCATATACAGTTAATACAGAAAGAGGCAGACAACAGCAAATTTTTAAAAAGCAAGGGAGCAGAGGCAGGAGTGACCATGTGACTGCAAGCTTTGTGATGTGCAGAAACTGCGTGGGGAGCTTGGATTTCTACAGCACATAAAAAGAAATTTGAATTACTTTAGTTAAAACTTTAAGATGTAGAAATCCAATGTGATATCTGTGCCTAAGACAGAAATTTTAAATACATACAAAATGCAACATGATATATATCCTCTCTAAGTGTGTACACATGTTGGTATGATGTATTCATAAGGGAAAATAAAAAAAATACAAAATAAAGAACTGCATGTGAAGAGATATGCAGACACCTTAATAATCAGAGAGGACCACACGTTTAGAAAACAAGATACAACATCATTATTAGTTCAGTAAAACTTTTAAAATTCTGACAATACTTAAGTGTTAGGAAAAGTATGAAAATATGAGAATGCACACAAACTACTGGAGTGAGTTTAAATTGGTTTTGCTACTTAGAAGAGCAATTTTAGAAAATACCTAGTAAAGTAAACAAGTGCATAGCCTATAAACCACAACTGTGCTTCTATGTGTGAACCTTGGAGAAACAAGTACCCATGGAGATATGATCAAGAATGTTCACTGCAACATTTCAAGTGCAAAAACAGGTTAAAATTATTAAAATATCCATCAACAGAATAAATAAATGTCACATATTTATAAAAATGAATTTTATAAATCAAATCAAATGGATAAAAGGGATGGATAGACATACAGATTAATCTCAAAAACATAACTAGATGTAATATCACAAATGTCCTGTCCTTTTACTCAACACGTAAGTAGCGTTCAAGAGTCATCTCTATGATTCTCCCTGCATAAGATAAATGAATATAAGCATGACTGTAGTCCCAGCTCAGGAAGCGGAGGTTGGAGGATTATTTGAGCAACACAGTTTGAGCCCAGGAGTTTGAGAAATTGAATATCTTATTTTAAAAAGCAGGTGAATTGAGAATGAGAATATAAATGTAATTTGTGTATTTTCTTCCTTTATGCTAACAGATACCAGCTACTGTTAAGGAAGAAGAAAGAAGGAGGGAAGGAGAGAGAGAATCTCTTGTTTTATTTCACAAGTCTTCTTGCTAAGTATCATTCATTTATTCATGCAGTTCATTTAATTATATTTGCTGAATATCTGCTCTGAGTTTCAAAAATTAAAAACAAATAGCAAAATGATAAATATCTGATTAAATGTCAACTCATCTAGCCAATAGATGTACAGTTCTTACATTGAAAAGGGAAAGCGTGTTTAATATAAAATCAAGAACTCTTTCACCAGCTATAAGCAAATTACTGTGCTTGCAAGATGAGATTACCATAGCCATAAGTGATATTATCATAACTATTATCTGTCAGAATTAAAACAACTAAAAGTTTACTTCTTAAAGTTTAAAAAAGAAACTTGGAAAAGTAAACCTGATCTTAGATCTATAGTTAATATTTTTCTACTATTGATATTATTTCATGTGAAGCAAGCTTTATTTCCAGCTGAAAAGTAATTTAAGCTCTTGCAACTTTTATCTAGAACAGGAAAATTGCTTGGTTTCTCATAATTAATATGAGCCTGCTGACACAGATTCAAAAGAAACAATTTTTAACATTTCAGAGATAAAGGATAGTTGAATAAAGACCAATTGCACTGATAGCTGCTGTATTAGATAACACACTAAACCATGCACTGCCTAAAACTGAACAAGGAAAAGAATGCGATCCCATTCAGAATGCCATTGACATAAAAACTTTCATGTGCCCCTTTATAGTTTAGAAATTAATAAACTAATAAATACGTGGACATATTAGGAGTCTGAGTGATCCAGTAAAAGTAAAATGGATTTAACATTTTGACACTGTGTACAGTCTAGTACCTAATGATGCTGGCACCCAGTAGGTGCTCAAAAGATATATTAAATGTATCAACAGAGGAATAAAAGAAAGGAAGAAGATGGAGGGAGGGAGGAGAGAGGAAAGGAATCTCTCATTTTATTTCTGAACCATTTTCTTGCTAAGTACCATTCATTCATTCATTCATTCATTCCTTTATTCATACAGTTAATTTACTTACATTTGTTGTGTATCTGATCTCAGTGCTAGAGATAGAAACAAGCAAGTCTCCCCAACACTACCAGCATAGGCTGCCTGTTCTCTTAACCTTGATCAAGTAATTCTTAGTGTTAAAAATAGCAATATGTCTTTATCCTTCCTAGGAATTTTTGTGTGTGTGTGTGTGTGTGTGTGTGTGTGTGTGTGTGAGATGGAGTCTCGCTCTGTCGCCCAGGCTGGAGTGCAGCGGCGCAATCTGGGCTCACTGCAGGAAAAATTTTAAATATAGTCCACTTCTGTAAAGCATAGCTGAAGTGACTTAAATAAGATTAATGTACTCTATGCTTGATATTGTAACATTTATATAAATCTATTTGCCCTCATATTCATTAATATATTTGAATATTAACTATGTCCTGTGTCTTTTACTATCTGTGTGTGTGTGTGTGTATACATATATATATACACTAGTTTTACAGTAGCAGCTATACGATAGCTATACACTTTACAGTAAGTAGTATCTGTTAGCATAAAGGATAAAAATCCATAAGTTATATTAATTCATCTGCTTTTTAAATATATTTAATTTCAAGGATATTCCTACATTTCATTAAAAATAGAAATCTATTTTTTAATAAATTCCTGAATCTAATATTTCAACCCCAGAGGACAGGCTTGCCAATCTTTCAAAAACATATAATCAAGGAATAAAAATTTAATTAGTCAAGAGATGAAATCAAAAAAATGTTAATTTTTGTTCTAACTATCCCTTACAGTTAGACTCTAGCAATAACATTCATTTTTTAGAATTTTACATTTCCAGTTATATGGAGAGCTGGAAATTTTCGAGAATAAAGACTTAGTATCTACCATATATTTTAGAAATATATGGGCATAATGAAGTTGAGAGAAATAGGAAAAGTTTCATTTCTAAGGAAAGATATAACATTTTAACCTTATCTTCTAAATATTAAAACAAAACACAAGCTTCCAATAGTGTCTTCCAAAATATTATTTTTTACTTTTTGAAAGTCATGTTGAAATGTTTGCATAGTTAAAAATTACAAAACTAAATTTCATTATTTTATTTAAACAGAGACTTAAAAACTGAAAAATATATAAGCTGGAAAAGAGTTGCTTTTTTACAGAAGATGACATATTCTCCGTCAACTTCCCCTATTTCTCCATGCATCACACCATACTGTCATGTATAAATAAACAAAACATTTATAATAAATTTCCAAAATATTTTTAAAGCAGAAAATCTTACAGTCATAGCAAAAACCACCAAAGGGAAACAAATTCTCGTATTATCCCAGGCTGTTCTGCTTTATTCATGAACATTACTAAGCCCCTGAAAATGAAGAACAGTTATTGTTTGCACTGTGACAAAGCCAACATTCCTCCTTGCAAACAGCACTACTTATTTATGAACAGCAACTGACATAAGGATAGCAGTTTGCTTTTTCTGCCCTATAAAATACTGCATGGACGATTGCCCTTAGAATATAGTGAAGTCCCAGGTCATAATCATGAGTCCTTCTAAAAACAGATTTTTGGCCAGGCATGGTGGCTCATGCCTATAATCCCAGCACTTCGGAAGAACAAAGTAGGTAGATGGGTTGAGCTCAGGAGTTCAAGACCAGACAGGGCAACATGGCAAAACCCCATCTCTACAAAATATCAAAAATGAGCCAGGCAAGGTGTCATAAGCCTGTAGTCCTAGCTACTCAGGAGGCTGTGGTAGGAGAATCACTTGAGCCTGCGAAGTTGAGGCTGCAGTGAGTCATGTGATCGCATCTTTGCACTTTGGACTGGGGAACAGAGTAAGACCCTGTTTCAAAAATTAATAATAGAAAAAATGAAAATAAATAAAAAATAAAAGCAGATTTTTGTCTGTTTTGTTCATTTTAAGAAAATGTGGGCCGGACATGGTGGCTCACGTCTGTAATCCCAGCACTTTGGGAGGCCGAGGTGGGTAGATCATGAGGTCAGGAGTTCAAGACCAGCCTGGCCAACATGGTGAAACCCCGTCTCTCTACTAAAAATACAAAAATTAGTTGGGCGTGGTGGCACGCGTCTGTAATCCCAGCTGCTCAGGAGGCTGAGGCAAGAGAATCACTTGAACCTGGGAGGCGGAGGTGGCAGTGAGCAGAGATCGCACCACTGCACTCTAGCCTGGGTGACAGAATAAGACTCCGTCGCAGAAAAAAAAAAAAAAAAAAGAAAAAGAAAGAAAAGAAAAGAAAAGAAAAGAAAAGAAAAGAAAAGAAAGAAGGAAAGAAGGAAGGACGGAAAATCTGCCTAAAGCAAACACAAATACATTTCTTTAAAAAACAGAGGAGTTGTCCTAGAGGCTAATTCTAGCCTAACTGGAATATACATAGGCAGTGGACTACAGGGCCCAGTGTGAATTTCACATAGGATAATCTTAGGTCTCTTCTAACAACAGCTGTCAGCATGGCTTCCTCTCTCCCGCATGCATTTCTAACCTCCCAGCTTTCATCTAACAACAGTGTGACCTCTGCTAAATCCACAGACCCAAGTGATCATTCTCATTGACTGTATTCAAAGGATTGCTGCAAAAAATATGTTTCCGTGGGGTCCCATAGGTCCATGAGGGAAGAGACCATACTACATTCCAGTCCAATGTCTTTTATAACCTACAATATAACTCGGAAAGCAGATTAATATTGTTGAACTAGGAAATATAAACGAATTATTTGAAAACTAAAAAATCAAAATGTAGCAAATTTACTTATATCATTTGAGAAGTTAATTGATTTCTCTATTAAATTTCTCTCAAGTAGACTGTTTCCCAAAACATAAGAAGGACTGCTTCCTTCTTATAAAGGCTTTATATTGTTTTCAGATATTTTAATTGCACAGAAACTAGATGGAGGGCATTTTACTTAATGATAAGGTAGCCTGATCATTTATGGTATGGCAAATTGATCCCTCGTATTGCTTTTGGCATATATATTTAAGCTTGTTTTTACGGAAATAAGCTTAAAGCTACTTATTCAATTCGATAAAAGTAGGTATTCTTATAAGGGAATTTGGTTCCAGAAAAGTTAGCCTTTAGGCAAATTTCTTTTAAATTTGTCTTCTCTTGTGATTCTTAAGTAAAACTTGACATCTACTAAGGAAGAAATAATTTATTATTAAAAAATCATATTTAAGAATGTCTCTATACTTTTTATAATTAATTTTAAATAGCAAAACTCAACCTAATGAATAAAGCAGATATAATTTAGTAAACAGAAAACAAAGGTTTACATAAAATTAGCTGACACTTCAATAGAGATGATCTCCTTAATATATATTTCTACTACTGAGATAGTTATCACTAAACTTTTAGCAGTATCACCAAAATTTTTCACTAGCCTCAATCCACCTTAAAAGTCTAAATATTCCAGGTTTCCTAACCCTTTGAACATAATGTGCTCTATCTTGATCACATATCCCAGATTCAATATGAATCCAGTTCACCGTTTTAAGCATATGCCCACCTACCACAAACTCCCTGTTCTGCTCAGACTGATATATTCACTACATGGCCTCCAAAATATATATTCCATATTGTACATACTATCCTTTTCATGAGAAGAAAATATAATTTTCTGTAGATGGTTAACGGCTTCTAACTTAGCTAAATCACAAATCTTTGTTTAAAATGTATATCAGTAAATTGTCCTCCAACAATTTCACATGAATAAATCCTACAATAGAAATAAAGTTGTTTTGTGGGGCATCTAAAAAAGTAGCTAAATTAATAACACCTTAAAATCTGACATTTCACACTTCCTACAAAAAAGCATTAATTCATCATGAACTACACTTTAACTTAAATTTTATTCTGATTTATTGATTTTAACAACTATCATTTAAAAAATTAAAGGGCTCTGTGATTTACTTATATATGTACACAAAGCAAATCATTCAAATAGATTGACATTAATATACTTATTTAAAAGGAATACTAACAGAAGTTATATTCTGCACTGAACAAAAATAGTAATTTGAAAAGCTGTATAATCTAGATATTTTCATTCTAGTCATATACAGAATAGCTAATGCTTTATAAGAGGAAAAATAAATTAAGCTATTTTATTGTAGTAATAAGGAATTTTATAGAAGAGATGACTAAAATAAGAAAAAGATCATGTATTTTTCAGTGTGTCTTGTAATTTTATAACCCATTAATTTTATATCTGAACATATTGCTTGAATTAAGGTTGAGTTCTTGTCTTAACTGACCCTTAAACATCCAATTAACATTTCCTATTTTACTATTTATCAGACTTGCTTGCACTGTGATATATTCCACTGGTGTTCTTATGAAAACCATATGAGGTTACAGCGAGGAAATTTCAAGAGTATTTCTTCAAATAACAAGGGCCTGTTGGGGGGTTGGGGGCAAGGGGAGGGAGAGCATTAGAACAAATACCTAACGCATGCAGGGTTCAAAACCTAGATGACGGGTTGACAGGTGCAGCAAACCACCATGGCACATGTATACCTGTGTAACAAACCTGCATGTTTTGCACGTGTATCTCAGAACTTAAAGTAAAATTTTATATAAAATAAAATTATGTGACATCCAAAAACAATTTAATAGACGAATCTATAATTATCCAGTTAAAAGCAATGAAATTTTATGTTATAGAACTTTTCCACGAAATCTAATAATTATGTCTGTTCATATTAAAGTACAGCTATGGGTCAGAATGTTGGCAGACCTGGAAGAACCCTATAGCAGTATATATTTCCAATGATCATTTCACTAATATAACAGTCCAACTCGGTTTCCCCAGTCCCACTCAATATATATGCCCACAATGACCTCAGAAACAAGTTTCGAAGGTTAGAAAAAGTTAAAATCTCATTTTATACCAGAATATTATGTAAATACAAGGAAATAAACCCAGTCAAGTTTGCCAGTGTAACTATCTTAGGCAAATTACATAACACAGCCGGTCCTTAGTTGCAGAATTCAAGATCCACTTACCTTGAAAAGCAGCTGCATTTCGAGATATTAGAAACTTTAATGCAGAGCTGGATGTTTGAAGGAACTGCTGCATATCCTGGTGAGCTGCAATCTGATATCTTTCCTCCATCTTCCTGGTGCAACATGTAGGCTTTTTGGATATGCAAACCTGGAGATCAGGTCCTGGAACACACCACATTTTTCAGAATGATTACCTGTCCATTTAACAAGTATTCCATGTTTTATATCAGGTGTTACGACCAGTTCTGCACACAAAGGACTCACATTCTATGTGAGGAATGGATTTTCTAGAGTACTTGCCATAAGAAAGTTTCTCCATTGCCCGTGAACACAGTCATGAACAAAATATTCTAAACCATTAACTCTTTGCTCAAATATTATATTAACTTCTTGGTCAAATATTAAGTATCTCCACTCAATAGAAAGCAAATTAACTATTATGTAAGTACAGAGTTCAGTCAAGAAAAAGGTTTTGCTTGTGTGTGTGTATTTTTTTTTTTTTGCTTATTTTATCAATTCAGCCAAAATTGTTTGAAATAAATATGTTATAGATAATTATGTGGACTAAAAAAACTGCTTTTCATGGAGAAATGGAACCGAATTTTGAACATCACATAAAGGTCAAACAACTTGACCTGATTGCTCAGCTGCCATCAGGCTTGTGCTGCCTGTGAAGTAGGCAATCTCTGTGATAATGACATGCTGGGAGATCAAGGCCCCCATGGGCCCAAGCTCAGCACCCAAGATTCCACTTACTATATAGCTGGTGAGAGACAATTCTCACCATTAAAAGCACTTTTTAGTTGTACAATCATATTTAGAAAAATCCTGTGAAGATGTATATTCCATGAAATGCAAAGTTATTAAGACATGAAATGTCAGCATTATGGTTACCAAAAAATCTTTGCTAGTATCACTAAACTCTCATCCTGGTGGGGACCCAGGACAAGCACCTTTATGCACAGCGGATATGCTAGAGGACAAAGAGGAAAAGATGTGGAGCACAGAGAGTGAGTGCCCAAAGAGGAAACCTGATGGAGAGAGTTGATGTGAGCCCCAGGGCATTCCAAGGCTACTAGATTATATGTAAAGCTCAGGACAATTTTATTCACATGATGGCCTAATATAATACAGTTATTTCCTTACTTTAGAATAAGAAGAAGAATTGTGGCCCTAAATCTCTGGGAGTTTCACAGGTTCCACATTAGTTCTTCTTCAACCAATTTTAGATCAGCAAAATAGGTGCATGCACACAGACACACACACAAGACGCATGCACCTAACAGCCACCTTTCAAGCTCTTCCTACTTTTTCACACAGAGTTGGCCTCAGGTCTCAGGTTTCCAAAAGTTGTTTCTGGGTCAGATGAAAATACATGAAACCACTCTGAGCTTCCTGTCAACATGAGACACCAAAATCTCTAACAATTTTGGCTGTAGTTTAAGTCAGACAAATAACAAATGACAGAATTTCAGCACTTTACAAAGGCTAAGAAGCATAAAATATTCATAAGTGTCACAGTAGGTAACATTTTGGCAATTGTTTTTCACTTATCTTACCTAAAGTTACCAAAGAGCAAATTCTACTTCAAACAGTAAAATTGTTTGAAAAAAAAAAAACAAAAACAAAGCTATCTTCTCAACTTTATTCCTAAATTGAAGGATTGGGGAATTAGCATCCAGAGAAAAGCAATAACAGAGACTGAGGAAAAGAATTAATGAATAAATCTTAAAGTTTATAAATATATTTAGTGTAGGAAAGACTGCTGAGGAACAAAAAGAACAATAACAGCAGATCATAGCAAACATCTCTTTGGAATTTAAATATCTAACACTGTTTTGTTAGACCAGTTCCTAAACATGGCCTGTGAAGGCCTCCAAGTTGTGACCCCTACTTTCCTCCCTCCTTCTTCAGTCTCATCTCCGGAAACACTGGCCATTGTACTCTTCCCATCACACTCTGGCCTTATTTCAGCTCTCCGTGTTCACCAAGCTCTCTCTTGCCACACAGCCATTTTCCATGGTCTTCTCTCTGTCTCAAACACCCTCACCCTACCTGTTCTCATGCACGCATGCAGCAAACCCTCATTTATTTCATCCCCACCTATTTTTCTTTACATCTTCACTCAGTCTTTCCAAGGGGAAGTTTCCTGAAGCCCCCAGACAGCTCAAGCTCCTATTACACATTCCTGGAGAGCTACATACCTCTCCATTGCACTTAACAGGGTTGCAATTTTATACTCTTTAATATGACTACTAATTAATTATTCCTGTGACCTATACTGTAAAGCTCCACACAGAGGATTTTTTGCTAATGATCATATCCCAATTGCCCAGCACATTGCCTAAGACATCATAAACACTCAATTTTCATTCATTAAACCAATAGTTAAGAATCTGCCATGTATATGCATTATCTCATTTAACCATCACATCAACCCTGTGATAGAGGTGCCATTACTACCACAGTTTACATATGAGGAAATGGAGGCATAAAGAGGCTTGAAAACTGTCCGGCATCACATGCCTACATACTACAAAATGGTAGAGCTGGTGTCTGGAAACAGGCAGGCTAATTCCCAAGCTCTAGTCCTCACCATTACTCCACTAAGAGGAAAATAGCTGTCTTAAGTCTGTAAATGTTTGTTTACAGACAAAACTGGCCATTTTCTACTCCTGTTTTGAAAGAAGGTATCTGTTTGGTAAGTTACAAGAAAATAAATTTCAGGTTAAGAATTACCCATGAAGTTTTATTTAAAGTAAAATAGGCTAAAATATATAGAGTTCCCATTTGCCTTTATGCCCAAATTTTAAATGGTAGAAAGTATACCTAAAAAGATGTTACAAATTGCCTTGACTGCTATTCTAAACATGGTATAAGAGGGAAACCGTCATGTCTTAGCAGCCACTCTGAGAAAGCATGTATAGCAATTTAGACCACTTAGCATAAGTACCTTTGTCAAGTCGATAACAGTCTGCATGGATTAATTCCGACTTTCACATAGAATCTTGGACATTTGTAATGACAACATTAAACTAAATTCCAAACCAAATTAAGACCATACTTGAAAGATCAACTTATCTCTCCTTGGCACATTTCCATCAGTATCACTTATAAGATAAGCTTAAATAATTCAGAGTTGGGGTCACAGTGAAAAGGGAAAAGAGTTGACAGGAAATGTGTTCCCTAAGTTACTATATCAGTCCAAAAGACAGACAAGATGAACAAAATCCACAGGGAAAGAGCCATCTTTTACATTCTGTTCACAGTATCAGCACAAAGGGCATAATAAGATGTTTGGGTGACATAAAGCCCAGGCTCCTATTGTAAATAGAACAGGCATCATAAGAAAGCAAAGCTAGAGTGAACCCAGATACGATTATGCATGGTAACTAGAGGTCTCTGAAGATTTCAACGCCTGGCTTCGAGGAACACGGCATGATCCCAGAATTCCATGAGACAGCAAGAGTACACAACCCAGGCTCTGGAGTGACAGTCACGTTTCTAAACAATAAAATCAAACTACAAAGGAAACAGAGTACTAAAAACAAAACTAAAAATAAAACAGTATATGCCTCAATGAAGGAGACTTCAACCAGAATTATGGGGATATTTCTGAATTCTCACCCAGAAGCAGCAGTAGTGGTTAACACATCTTCCTTTCAGTTCTCTAGCATAAGAAATTTACAGATTATCTACCTGCTTGTATATTTTTAATATGTTAAATAGAAATATCAGGAGGCATTCTGGAAATATGGTGGCAGTGGCAGCGGCAGCATCGTTTTCACTATCTCCAAATCCCCACATAAAACCAGATAGAACTAGAAAACCAACCCCCAAAAAAACAAAAACAAAATCAGATGACATGATATCCCCACAAACTTTAAAATACAAACAGAATGGGGAGAAACCAGCAATAGGCACAAGATCTTCATGGTATCAGAGGAGGGCACAGGGTAGAAGAAAGATGCAATGGAGGAATGTCTGAAGGATCTGAGATCAGGAGAACCCCAAACTACTGAGCAGGAGTCACAGGAATGCACAAAGACCCACTTGAGAATACAGTCGCTCCCCACTTAACCATGGTTCCACTTTCCATGCATTCAGCTCCTCACAGTCAATCACAGTCTGAAAATATTAAACAGGAAATTCCAGAACTAAAAATCTCATAAGATTTTGCCCGGGTGTGGTGGCTCATGCCTGTAATCCCAGCACTTTGGGAGGCCAAGAGCAAATCACTTGAGGTCAGGAGTTTTAGACCAGCCTGGCCAACATGGCAAAACCCCATCTCTACTACCACTACAAAAATTAGCCGGGCATGGTTGCATGTTCCTGTAATCCCAGATACTCAGGAGGCTGAGGCAGCAGAATCACTTGTACTTGGGAGGTGAAGGTTGCTGTGAGCCAAGATCACGCCACTGCCCTCAAGCCTGGGGGACAGAGTGAGACTCTGTCTCAAAAAAAAAAAAAAAAAAAAAAAAAAAAAAAACCCAGAAACTCATAAGGTTTAAATTGCTTGCTATTCTGAGTAGTATGATAAAATCTCATGCTTTCCTGATCCATCCCACCTAGGGAGTCGATCATCCCTTTGTCCAGGAGATCTCCGCTATCTATGCTCCACACTCATTAGTCACTTTCTAGCCCTCTTGGTGGTCAGATCCACTGTCCCGGTATGGCAGTGCTTGTGTTCAAGTAACCTTTATTTTGCTTCAAAATGGCTCCAAAGCACAAGAGTAATAATGCTGGCAATCTGGATTTGCCCACAGTGCTTCACTTACGTGAAAAGGTAAAAGTTCTTCAGTTAATAAGAAAAGAAAAAATAACGATACACTGAGTTTACTAAGATCTACATAAGAATGAATTTTCTATCCATGAAATTGTGAAGAAAGGAAAAATAATTTGTGCTAGTTTTGCCATCGCAATTCAAACTGAAAAAGTTACGGCCACAGCGCATAAGTACTCAATTAAGATGGAAAAGTATTCAATGTGTGGGTGGAAGACATGAACAGAAACATGTCCTGACTGACAGCAATTGCGTTTGGTTCTATCTGATGCTTCAGGGATCTACTGTGGGTCTTCGAACATATTCCTTACAAGTAAAGGTGGCTCCTGTAGCAGTTGAAACTGGGAGAATTTTGCCCCCTCAATCATTAAATGTGTTCTATCCACCCATGATAGAAAAGAAGGAACAAGAGCAGTCCCCACCCCAGTAAACTCTTACACAGGTCCAGCAGGGCTTCTTTCCAGGACAGAATCACACACAACAGAGAAAATTCTGTAAGTGGAATCAAAATGCAACAGAAAAGGGATTCAGGACACAGAGAAAGTCTAGCCCAAAGTGCAAAGGAAAATAAATCCAGAAAATAACATAAAACAAGCTTCCACATTTTTAAACACTACACAAAAACAATAGAAGAGGAAGCTCTGCAATGTTAGAGAAGCTATGCTGAAGCCTGTCTCAATAAAAATGTTAAGTAAAACAAACACTAACTTTATATAAAATGAACAACAAAAATATTGAGGTCAATACTCTGCGTTACTATAATAAAAAAGAGAATAAGAAACAGAATAATATCCCACAGACAAGAAAACATATGCCGGAATGATATGCTCCCCTCCAAAAAAGATCAAAAATTTAGCCATACTATTTCAAAACAAGCTGAAAGACAATGACACAAAATATGAAAGAACAACATATGTCAGAATTTTAAAACTCAAATATGAGGTGATAGTACTCAGGATAAAAACTAAAGATGAAAGAAAATAATTCCAAATGAAGCCTCACTAGAAGGAACACAAGAGCCAGTCACACAAACGTAATACCTTAAGAGAAATAGAAAATCAAAAATAAAAACTTTGAAAAATCAAAAAGAAGGAAAGAATTTGGAAGATAGTGACAACAAATACCAAAGTGAGATATTGATCATGTGAGCCCCTGAAGAAACAACAGGATAAATACTAAAAACTGTACTTTATGTCATCTGAAATTGTTGTGACTCTATCATGGGATAAACAAGCAATTTTTGAATGTAATTCTGTCTTCTAATTCCATCCTGTATTCTTGAAAATCCGGATTATTAGTGTGGAAGAACGGAGATACAGATATGATAAAGAAGAAGTTAAGTAAGACTCTGTAATCTTGAATTTGAATTAGAACTAATATGAACTCATAAAGAAGTTTACCTTTAAAAAGTATGTAATTCCTACCTTCCCCGAAAAGACCCCAAAACAACCACCAACCAGATAGCAAAGGGCATTCCTCATGCCCGGATTATGGTCTTGAAGCACCATTTCCTCAAGAAGAAATCAGTGCTTCTTGAAGAAATGGCTCATTCTTCTGGGGCAGAAAATCTGTCAGATGACAGTCTGACTAAAACATCTTATGCAGCAGATAGCAAAGAATCTATCAAATAACTACAAGGCCATATCAAAAGAACACAGGAACTATGTTAGTCTGCTTGGGCTACCACGACAAAATACCACAGACTGGAGCTTAAACAACAGAAATGTATTTTCTCATAGTTCTGGAGGCTGGAAGTTTAAAGTCAGGGTGCCCACTGGGTTGGTCTCTCGTTGGCTTGCATATGACCATCTTCTCTCTGTCCCCTCACATGGCCGTTTCTCTGTGCACGCAGACTCCTGGTGTCCCTTCCTCTTCTTCTGATGACAACAGTCATATTGGATTAGGGTCCTACCCTTGTGGCCTCATGTAACCTTAACTACCTGCTTAATCTCTAAGTCCATCTCTAAATACAATCATATTGGGAGCTTTAATATAAATATTGGGGAGACACAATTTTGTTTATGAAAGAAGCCACCTTCAAAATGTTTGCAGTGGCCAAATATGAGACAATTTGAGCTTTAATAATAATTGTAATGGATTGCAACCAACCAAATATGCTTAAATCCATGGGACTGTATTGACTGTTTTAAGTCTGTCAGCTTTGGAGGGTGATGAGGGAAGATTATATTAATTTGGAAAATAGTAAATAAAAAGAAAGAAGCAAATAGGTATCCTTCCTTTTGGATATGAACCGTATCAGTAAATAACCAAACAGCAGATAGAAGAAGCCTCTCTTCATAATAAATAATAAGAGAAATAATAAAATGTGAATGCCACCATTAATCTCCAAGGAACTGATGGATATAGGCGTTAAGCAACAATAGCTGCTAAAATCACAGAGACAACCAGACCTTAAGTGCCTTCTACAGTCCCTGCCAAATACCAACTAACGTCTTGCCGAAGGAATCAAACCTGAGTCTGATCTTGTCTCTGAATCCAGCTGCCAAAATGGAAGAAACACAAAGCACTAAGGAACATTTTTGTTGCCACCATGAGTATGCAATCAGCAATATACAGACTGGAAAACTCTGAAAGCCAAGTGGTCCAGATTCTCAACCGATATATAAGGAAAAGAAAGAGATGGAGGGAGACCTGGTATGTTACAAGAGTTATACAAAATAATAAAGTTCTAGAGATCTGTTGCACAATACTGTGCTTATAGATAGCAATACTATAACACACACATAAACATTTATTAAGAGAGTAGATGTCATGTTCTATATTTTCATCATAAAAAAAGGAGAGACAGAAGATATAACAAATGTTCTTTTAAAATGGGCAACACATGGAGGTGATAAAAACTACTTTTTAACAACAAAAGAAATCATTATACAAATAGTATAGTGGTAACTTAGTGATAAGAGAGTATTTTGTTAATAGAATGGGACTCATAGAAGGACTTTCAAGATACTGCCAAAAGTTTCAAGTTTTCAACCTGGGTGGTAGTTACAAGGATGTTCAACTTATAATAACTTATTAAGCCATACATTTGTGTGACTTCCTGTGTCTGTGATTTATTTTATAATAAAAAATATTTTTAAAGTAGGATTGCTGGTTGATAATACGCATTCTCCTTTTATTTCAACTTTTACCTCTCCTCTAGTTAACTCACAGGATTTTTATAATTGTAGCACATTAGCTTTACTGATGGTAGACATAGAGAAGAGTCTTTGGTACCAATACGTTGAGATCAAGACATATTTACCAGAGTGGATGTTACATGTTATGAAATACCAAATGCTCACCAGATGAAAACAGAGCCTTGAAATTCACAATAGAAAACTGATAATTGGTAAACTTGCTCCTCCTACCTTTTCTAAGACTATCTTCTTTACAAAATACATTCAAGAACTGAGAGGAGTTTTGGAAATGTTATAATGGCAGAAGGGTTTTGACTGACACACATGTAATCTTTCATCTATATAGAATAAAAAATACTTAAGACCATTGATCTAGAACAATCTGCTGAGAGCTAGCCAGCATCTGTGCCTCCTGCTGGAATTTTCTTTGAAAATCCAGGAAAGCAAAGGTCCCAGGAAAGCAAAGTTTTCTGTCTTCTACTGAAAATGAATTTGATGGTGCAAAGGTGCAAGATTTGCAAATGCCATAGTCATTTTCAAGCTCAGAGTAAAGTCTTGATCCACCATAGGTTCTCCAATCACCTGCAATATAAAGAAATCTAGCCAATACAATAGCAACAATATTTCCCAGGGTAATAGCATGCCAAACCATTTACTTTCTTCTATGATTTATCCCACAACTTCGAAGGGACTTTATACTTAAATGAAGGTCTGATAACACCTCTTTAATGGCTACTCAAGTTCCCTGCCCTGAAGTGAAAATGAACCTTATATGTCCAAGAAACAAAAAGGGTCCGACTTACAGTATGGCTACACTATCTTACAGATAGTAACCATTAACTCTGGGAAAATGCAACAGACTTGAAAGCCCTAGAGAGTGGACAAAAGAGGGAAGATTCTGAAGAGGAGTCAATATTTGAAGGAAGAGAAAAAGCAGAGGATTAGTTTTCTATCTCTGTGGCCTTTAGCTTGAGGATATTCCACATACAAAGTGACTCAAATAGAAAACTCATAGTTTTTCTGGACTGAAGAACTAGAAGACAGAGATTGGGGCAATCAGAGTTTCTAGAAAGTGAAGAGGGAATACCAGGGAAGAGAGGGCCAGAGAGCAAGAACCTAGTTTCTGTGTAAACTCTGCCCAATCTCTGGCCGATCCCTGAACTGCACCTCACATAACTAGAGCAAACTATAAGCAGCCTAGCTCTTGGCAAGCTAAGGATGAAGGAACTGAATGAAAATTACAGTTGTTGCCCAAGAGACAGTGATAGTTTGAGTCCAAACGAGTTATGTTACTCCTAAGACAAACATATCATAACTAAGCAATATAATAGAATCCAGAGTCACAACAATATAACATTCATAGTGTCCAAGGGACAATCTAAAATTACTGAACATATGAAGAGTCAGTATAACATGACTGTATTCAAGAGATAAGTCAATAACTTAAGGCCAACCCCAGACATTAGAATTAACAGAGAAATGCTTTAAAGTAGCTATTACAACTATCTCCAATGAGGTAAAAGAACATAAACTCAGAATAAATTACAGGACAGAGATTCTCCACAGGAGAAAGAACAAAATGGAAATTCCGTAACTGAAAAATATATAAAATAAAAAGTTCACTGTGTGAGCTTGAAAGCTGAGTAGAGTTGACAGAGGAGAGTTAATAAACTTGAAGACAGACCCATAGAAAATAATGTGATCTGAAGAAGACAGAGGAAAAGATTAAAAATAAATAGATGATGGGTGGATAGACGGATGAAAGGAACAAGACTTAGGGACCTGTGGGATAATAGCAAAAAGTCTAACATAGGTAAGATTGGAGTCTCAGAGGCAAGAAGAGAGGAAAGAGGGATGGTAAAATATTCCATGAAAAAATTACTGTAAATTTCTCAAATTTGGTGAACACCACAAATTAACAAATTTAAGAAGCTCACTGAACCCCAAGCCAAATGAAGGCAAAGAAAATCATGCCTAAGAACATTATAGTCAAATTAATAAAAATCTAAGAAAAAAGGAAAAGGCAAGAATCTCAGGATGTAAACAAAGGGGAGAAAAACAGGAGATGAGGTTGGTTCACACGGGGCCTTATAGATCATACTTAAGAAGAATTGTATTGCAATGATGATAGCAACTTGATTACAATGACAGGAGTAACTTGATTTTATTTGTTTCTTAAAATTTCACTCTAATGGTTATTTTGAGAATCAGTATTTCTGTATTGCAAATGAGAGTTAGGACTAGGGTGAAAGTAAGAAGTAAGTAAGTTTAATACATATACTGAAGGTAGAAGATAACCTGGAGAGCAATGCCTTGAGTAAGACTTGGCAGCTGATAGAGAGAGGGGAATCAAGGATAATCCTTAGATTTTAGCTTGAGAAACTGCATAAATTATGAGTACCATCAAGAGAAAAGAAGAATACACAAGCAACAGGTTTGCAAGAAAAAAGAAAAACAGAATTCAGCTTTGGAAATAAGAAGGCTATTAGACATCCAATTAAAGATACAGAAATAATATTTGAATATGCAAATTTAGAACCCAGGAAAAAGATGCAGATTGAAAATATAAACTGGGACACATGAAACAAATGATGGTATCAAATACTGAAGATTTTTATAAGATCACCTAAGGAGAAAGTTTAGTTAATGAAGTTTAGAAGATCTCTCAATTTTAGTACTATTTACACTTGGGGCTAGATAATTCTTTTTTTGTCGGGGAGCTGTCTTGAACCCTGCAAGATGCTTAGCAGCATTCCTGAACTCTACCCATTGGATGCCACTAGCATGTGTCTATGTACACACCAGCTATAACAATCAAAATGTCTCTAGACATTGCTGAATGTCTCCCCTTGGGTATAACCATCTCTGGTTGAGAACCACTGGCCAACACAAAGCTGGAGTCATGCCAATATGAATTGGAACAGAGGAGAAAGCCTTCAAAAGAGCCTGGGAAGAATCAGTCGATGGAGTAGAAGATTAAAAAAAAATAATAAGAAAAAGTATGGTTTATTCAAGTGTTTTACTTTGCTTTCCTGAACATTTGCTTATGTGTAATTAATTGGTACTACTTCTTTCCTAAGACTATGAGCTCCAATAGGATAAGAACCACCTTCATCTTCTTTCCAAGTGACTACCACAGTACCTGGCACAGAAGACCTTCAGTAAAGTGTTAGCCTCCTTCCCTTTCTCCCTAAAGGCACATATAATATTTTATAAGAAACCTAACAAGACACCATCTTAGCTCAAAATGAATGAGATCATCTTAAATATATATATAAGAAGAACATATTGCTGAGGACATAAAAAACTGGTTCAGTAAGCCATTTGAAATAGCATTTGTGGCTATTGTATTTATATTTTTACAAATATTTTTCCTTAATGTACTGTTGTAATTTATAGATTTGTGTTTTTTACTCCACAAAATACAGGCACTGTCCTATAAAAGTATATGTTATTATTTATTAAGATGAAAAAATTCAGAAGAGTATTAAGTATTTAGCTATTATGAGTTTTTATTGTTCTTGATTCAATAAAAATAAGTAACATTTGGCAACTGACAAATTCAGACAAATAAGGTCAACATAATATTCACAGATAGAAGAGTAATACTGTTCCTCATATATATAAATGGCATCACTGATCCAACAGATTGAGTACAGTTTTTCCAGCCATGGTCGATTAATGTCCATACAAAACCACATACTTAAGTTTTAACTTTTATAACCAATCACAAGCATATCTAATATGAAAGGATATTTTCTGTGTTCATTAATTCAAGCCAAGGTATGCTAAACAGAATACTCCTTCTCAAACCTGAAATCATGAATTTTGAGTCAACAAGTAACATTCTGCTACAGGTCAACCAGCTTAGGAGACAAAAGGCCTACACATACACACACACACACACACACACACACACACACACACACAGAGCAGCAGCAGCATATCCAGCTACATGAGGGATGAAAAACTCAACTGCAGTCTGATCCCCTAAGTTTTAAAAGAGACCTCAAATTATTCTATAGCTTTTTTGCCAACTCACCAGAAAGACTATCTCAATAACCAACAACCCACACTATTTCTCTAAATGAAACCATACCCACATGGCACAGCCCCTGCAATCCGGCCTGAAGAAGATATTCTGAACTATCTGGCACATGAAATTAAGCATTACCTCTTGCTTTTCAAGGATCGATTTGCTTCAACTGATCTATATGTACTAAAGACCTTGCTGGTAATGAAGTTGGAGGTGAGATGGAAAGACACCTTCAATGATAAATGTAGCTCAGACCAAAATTATTTATCGAGTTACAATAGATACTTCCTTTGGCATCAGCCCACTTCAATAATAACCCCATTTTCTCTGAGAACAGCTCTCTCAACATCCCCGTCCATGGGGACATATTGCCAGCCATATGTGTGTAATGTGACCCCACACCTCTGATTAGTTTGTTGACCTGAAGGTGAACATATAACTCAAACAGAGCCAATTGAATTTTTTCACCTGGGAATTTATAATTGTAACACAGAGTCTAGTCTGTCTGTGGTCAGAGTGTTTTATATATAATTAGGAGAGAAGTGTCCATTCTATTTCACCATGGAGACGAAATACAGCAAATGGAGTAGAGAAATGGAAGGAAAATCATCTGAGCTCTCTATATTTCCTGTTTTAATTCTTTTCTGAGACCCAATGAATAGTTAATATACTAGTAAGAAGGTAGTAGGAGAAGACAGATTGATCGACACATTATACAGAAAGATCTAGGAACCCTGAAATACACGAGAGTGGAAAACCCAGTCAAATAAACCAGATGTAGAAATAATGGGTGGGGAGACAGAGTGGTTTTGAGTACAGAATTGTGATTGACACTCAAAATTGTTCCATCTCAATCACCAGGGCTTTTGTGTGCCCAGAAATAAATAATGAATCGAAAATAAACTGTAGGCTGGGCACAGTGGCTCATACCTGTAATCCCAGCACTTTGGGAGGCCTAGGCAAGAGGATTGCTTGAGCCCAGGAGTTTGAGACCAACCTGGGCAACATGGCAAACAAATCCCATCTCTACAAAAAATAGAAAAATTAGCCAGTCATGGTAGCACACACCTGTGGTCCCAGCTACTTAGAAGGCGGAGGTGAGAGGATTGCTCGAGCCCAAGAGGTCAAGGCTGCAGTAAGCTGTGATCACACCACTGCACTCCAGCCTATGTAACAGAGCGAGACCCTGTCTCAATTAATCAATCAATTCTATTACTTGGCACATCACCAGCTCTATAAGAGGGAACCCCCACTGCCACCATGTTTAACACACACATTCATGGAAATAGTGTTGCTCAGATGCTTGCAAATAAAAATAAACAAAAATCCAACCCAAATTGGCAAAAATCATAAGGGATTTCACTGGTCTAGAAAACTAAAAGTATAGAGTGAGTATAACGTTAGTTACCCTTGACACAGCTGCTTATACAGTTTTACAGAAGGCTTCTTCCTCTCTGCCTCTCCACTGTCTTCCACAGATTTTGCTTCATCCTGAGTTTCTTTATGGTGAGCACCCCCCAAAACTCTGCCTCAAGTAGCACAATGGCTGCTGTGATTCAGTCCACACCACTCAGAAGAAGAGAAAGTATCCTCAATCCAGTCTTTACAGAAGAAGAAAAACTTCTCTCAGAAGTCCCAGCAAACTTCTCATCCTATTTTATTGACTTTATTGGCGTAACAGTCCACACCTAAATAAGCACTGTGGCCAAAACATGAGGTATGTTGACTGGTTTAAGTCAACTAGGATCTGTCTTCCCAAGGGCACAGTTGGCTATCAGTGTGGCTAACCCTGGACCTGAGGTATGCCCATCTGACTATAGTCAGGTCAAAGAGAGAGAAATGTCATGGCATCTCCTTAAAAATATTTGTGCTAAAATTTATCCTGTTCCCACCATCCTCTTTTTTCCTTCTGGATTTCCAGAGGAACCTTAGAAGCCACGTATCCAGTATGGTAGAATCTCCATGGTAGCACTGGGCTGTTCAACTCTTCAAGGTATCAAAAAGAAAAAGAAAAATGTTATTTAAGCCACTGTATATTATGGTCTCTGTTGCAGCATTTTAGCCTGTTCTTTAAAAGCACAGTTTCTTGACTCTTGCACTCTTTTATCTTTTATACTGCTGCCAGAGTGTGTAATCTAACACAGAAATATGACGGTGCTATCCCAGCTTAAAGCGCTTCCATGTATCCTTGCTCCTCACAATAGTGTTTCTAAAATTTTAAAAGTAGTCTATGGATACTTGCATCATAACCATGGAAGAGGACAAGGCAAACTGCTTCAATGAAAATGAAGATTCCCAAACAGGTTGAATCAGGATGTCTTGGATATCTTTATTTCTAAAAGTTACCACAAGTGTTTGTTTTGTATAATGAATATTGAGAGCCACTGACCTTTTCTCTGTCTCACACCATCAACTCTAGTGCCACTAACTCACCTGGAATCCTCCGATCACAGTGTTGTTCCATCACTTCCATAACTTTATACTATTTCTCCCCTAGGTGAGAATACCCTTGACATCTCTCTTCCTCCAATCCTTCTACTAAACATTCTATCATCTTTCCATATTCAGGTCATTATTTTCTGAGGGCCCATATTAGAATTAACCAATCTCTACTTGGATCCCCATTCAAACCTCTTCCAATCAGTACCATATCCTGCAGAACTTTTTATAATTTTATTTCATATCTCCTCTCCTCTAAACTGTCACCTTCTTGGGGACATAGACTATGTAATATTTCTCCCTTATCCAGCAGCTAACTGGTGTTCGTTAAAGACAAACAAAAAAAAAAGAATGAAAAAAATCCAGTCATCTGTATTAGTCTATGAGTTGCCTTGAAGAGTAACTAAATTTTTTTTATTAAAACAGATGCTCATGCCAGGCACAGTTGTTCACACCTGTAATCCCAGTACTTTGGGAGGCCAAGGTAGGCGACCCACTTGAGGCCAGAAGTTCGAGACCAACCTGGCCAACATGGTGAAATCCCATCTCTACTAAAAATATAAAAATTAGCCAGGTGCAGTGGTGGATGCCTGTAATCCCAGCTACTTGGGAGGCTGAGGCATGAGAATTGCTTGAACCTAGGAAGCAGAGGTTGCAGTGAGCCAAGATCATGCCACTGCACTCTAACCTGGGCAACAGAGTGAGACTATGTGTCAAAAAGAAAAGAAAACAAAACAAAGCCCAGATGCTCATAAACTGGATAGATTTTTAAATATACTATAAGTAAAACAAGATTTTTTTCCTAAAACAAACTTGAAAGTGGTATGTTGTACGAAAAATGTCCCTAGAGAAGCTTTATGTTCAAATAAGCACTTGTTCCCTTAGAATTACTTAAAACTTCGCATTAACAAAACAAAAAACAAAAATTCTTTCAAATTTCTTGAATTTTGAGATTTAAAAAAAGAATACAGGAAGTTCTCATCAAATGATTAAATAGTGACAGCAATAGGAGGCAGACAAATTCCTAGGTAGACAGGGACACATCCCCAGTGAAACTCAACCTTCAAGCCAAGGACAGTCTGAAGCCTGAACACCAATCTACCAGTTTGGAATACAGTACACGGACTGGAGAATTTCCATTTTCATTTGGTGCACTCAGCCCCTAATTGGTCCTGGGCCAAGGTCCAAGACCAAGCCTCAGCCCCTGATTGGTTCTTTACACTATCATACCTCATTCTAAATGATGCTTTTTTTCCAAGCCTACCCATAAGCCAATCAGCATGCATTTCCCTATTCTAAGACCATAAATACCCCAGATTCAAACTTACAGCCAGCAACCCACTTTTGTGTCTCCTCTTGCTGCTGAGGGCTTTCTTTCATCACTCAGAACAATTCTACTCTGCCTTACTCACTCTCCAGTGACTGCATACATCATTCCTCTTGGTCATGAGACAAGAACTTGCAACTCACCAAACTGCGGGAGTGAAAGAGCTATAACACTCACTGAACTATGGGAGTGAAGAAACTGCAACAATAGGATAGCAAATAAACACATTGTATTAGTCCATTTTCACACTATTATAAAGACATACTCAAGACTGGGTAATTTGTATAGATAAGAGGTTTAATTGACTCACATTTCCACATGGCTGGGAAGACCTCAGAAAACTTACAATCATGGCCGAAGGGGAAGAGGCACATCTTACATGGCGTCAGGCAAGACAGACTCTGTGTGCCAGCTCAGGAAAAACCACCATTTAAAAACCATTAGATCTCGTGAGAATTCACTCACTATCATGAGAACAGCATGGGGGAAACAGCTCCCATAACCTAATCACTTCGTCCCAGATCTCTCCATCAACACCTGGGGATATCAATTTATGATGAAACTTTAGGTGGGGACACAGCCAAACCATATAATTCCACCCCTGGCCCCTCCCAAATCTCATGTCCTCACATTTCAAAACCAAACATGCCTCCCAACAGTCCCCCAAAGTCTTAACTAATTCCAGCATTAACCCAAAAGTGCAAGTATCATCTGAGAAAAGTCAAGTACCTTTTATCTATGAGTCTGTAAAATAAAAACAAGTTAGTTATTTCCAAGACACAATGGCAGTATAGGTGTAAATGTTCTTATTCCCAATGGGAGAAATTAGCCAAAACAAAGGGGCTACTGGCCCCACACAAGTATGAAACCAGGCAGGGAAGTCATTAAAACTTAAAAACTCCAAAATGATCTCCTTTGACTCCATGTCTCACATCAAGGTCACACCAATGCAAGAGGTGGGATCCCATGGTCTTAGGCAGCTCCACAGGGTGCAACTGTGGAGCTTTGCAGGGTGTAACACCCCTCCTGGCTGCTTTCACAGGCTGGCATTGAGTGTCTGTGGCTTCTCCAGGCTCATGGTGCAAGCTGTCAGTGGATCCAGCATTCCAGGGTCTAGAAGACTGCAGCCCTCTTCTCACAGCTGCACTAGGCAGTGACTCAGTGGGGACTCTTGTGGGGGCTTCCAAGCCCACATTTTCCTTCTGCACTGTCCTGTCAGAGGTTCTCCATGAGGGCTCCATTCCTACAGCAAATTTCTGCCTGGACATCCAGGCATTTCCATACATCTCCTGAAATCTAGGCCAAGGGTCCCACTGACTTCTCTGCACCCACAGGCCCAACACCACATGGAAGCTGCCAAGGCTTGGGACTTGCACCCTCTGAAGCAACAGCCTGAGTTGTATGTTGGCCCCTTTTAGGCACATGTGATGGTTAATATTTAGTATCAACTTGACTGGATTAAAGGATGCAAAATATTGTCCCTGGGGGTGTCTGTGAGGATACTGCCAAAGAGGATTAACGTTTGAGTCAGTGGACTCGGAAAGACGGGCCCACCCTAATCTTGGTGGGCACCATCTAATCAGCTGCCAGCATGGCTAAGATAGAGGAATGTGCAAGGACTAGACAGGTAAAGTCTTCTGGCCTCCATCTTTCTCCCATGATGGATGCTTCCTGCCCTCAAACATTAGACTCCAAGCTATTCAGCTTTTGGACTCTCGAACCTACACCAGTGATTTGCTAGGGGCTCTGGGGCCTTTGGCCACAGACTGAAGGCTGCACTGTTGGCTTCCCTACTTTTAGGTTTTCAGAGTTGAACCGGCTTCCTGGCTCCTCAGCTTGCAGATGGCCTATTGTGGGACTTCACCTTGTGATTGTGTGAGTCAATACTACTTAATAAACTCCCTTTTATATATGCAGCTCTCCTATTAGTTATTTCCCTCTAGAGAACCCTAATATGCCATGGCTGGAGTTGGAGTAGCTGGGACTCAGGGTACCAAGTCCCGAGGCTGCACAAAGCAGCAGAGCCCTGGGCCCTACCCATTAAACCAATTTTCCCTTGTAGGACTCCAGGCCTGTGATGGGAGGGGTTACCATGAAGGTCTCTGATGCATCATAGAGACATTTTCCCCATATTCTTGCTGGTTAACATTTGGCTCCTCATTACTTATGCAAATTTCTGCAGCTGGCTTGAATTTCTCCCCAGAAAATTAGTTTTTCTTTTCTATCACATTGTTAGGCTGCAAATTTTCCAAAATTTTATGTTCTGTTTCCCTTTTAAACATAAGTTCCCATTTCAGATCATCTCTCTCAAGTTCAAAGTTCCACAGATCTCTAGGGCAGGGACAAAATGCTAAAACATAGCAAGAGTGACCTTCGCTTCAGTTCCCAGTAAGTCCCTAATCTCCATCTAAGACCACCTCAATCTAGACTTCCTTGTTCACATCACTATCAGCATTTTGATCAAAGCCATTCAACAAGTCTCCAGGAAGCTCCAAACTTTCCCACATCTTCCTGTCTTCTTCTAAGTCCTCCAAACTGTTCCAACCTCTGTCCGTTACCTAGTTCCAAAGTCGCTTCCACATTTTCTGGTATCTTTACAGCAGTGCCCCACTCTCCATGGCATCAATTTATTGTATTCATCAATTTTCACATTGCTATAAAGATATACTGAAGACTGGGTAATTTATAAAGAAATGAAGTTTAATTGACTCACAGTTCCACATGGCTGGGGAGGCCTCAGGAAACTTACAATCATGGCAGAAGGGAAAGAGGCACATCTTAAACGGTGGCACATGAAAGAGAGAACAGTGAACAGTGAAGGGGGAAGAGCCCCTTATAAAACCATCAGACCTCATGAGAATTCACTCACTATCACGAGAAGAGCATGGGGGAAACTGCTCCCATGATCCAATCACTTGCCACCAGGTCTCTCCCGAAACACTTGGAGATTACAGTTCAAGATGAGATTTGGGTAGGGACATAAAGCCTAACCGTATCACACACTATTCTAGTTCACGCAGGAAATAGGTAATTTATGAAATAGGAGACCACCTCTGAAACCGTGCTAACCTAAAGACTGAAATTGAAAACAAAGAAATAAGGTGAAAAACACTTTGAAATTGGTTACATTTCCCAGAGAGAAGTTCTGCTATTATATCTAAATACATTAAATACTAGCAAGTACCTGGTATATAGCAGGCTGTCAAGAAATGATATTTGCTTTTCTTATACAAACATAAGTCTTCCATTTTAAATGAAAAATAAACAGTTCATTTAAAAATTAACAATCTTAGATATCTTCCCTTGATTCAACTGAGCTACCCTATTTCTACCTGCAGCCTTCATTACACCCCAGATTCTAGTATTACTTGAATCACAGTCAAGACTTTAAGTCCCCAAACTTAATTCTATATTGGTTCAACATTTTTAATTAGTACCTTTGCTTGTCCTGACTTACTCTCTTACCTGAATTCCAGCAAGTAGATTATATTCCTGTTCTCTCTTTCAGTTCCAGCAATGGGGTCAATTTCTTCTCCCAACCCATACCAAATTGCCGGCCTTCACACCAGGCCCAGCATTTCCTAAGCCCTTGGGATGCTAGTCATAGCTATGATATCCATCAAGAGTAACCACATTCTTAGTGTCTTTAGAAAGCACTGGATTCTGCCAGGCATGGTGGCTCACGCCTGTAATCCCAGCACTTTGGGAGGCCAAGGCAGGCAGATCACCTGAGGTGAGGAGTTTCAAGACCAGCCCGGCCAACATGTTGAAACCCCGTCTCTACTTAAAAATACAAAAAATTAGCTGGGCGTGGTAGTACGTGCCTGTAATCCCAGCTATTCAGGAGGCTGAGGCAGAAGAATTGCTTGAACCTGGGAGGCGGAGGTTGCAGTGAGCCGAGATCATGCCATTGCACTCCAGACTGGGGGACAAGAGCAAGACTTCATCTCAAAAACCAAAAAAGCAGCACTGTATTCTGCCAGTCTTCAACCACCAACCCCCCCCCCACAAAAAAAAAAAAAAAAAAAAAAAAAAAGGTCATCCTTGTCTTAAGAGGGTCAAGGAATGTCATGATGAAATTAATGTACTTGCTACCACATGTCCCATAAATCCTCAGAAACCTGCTCTGGATAAAATCTATCAGTTACTATGAGGTCCTATCCTGATCTACTAGAGTGCAAGAGTTCAGCTTCCTGATTATTTCCAGAAATTTAACATCAGATTTATGATTTAGAATCATTATTCAAAACAATTACATAAACTTGAGATCAGGAATCTTCTTTGTTTCCCAAAATAACTAAAATGACTTGTTTTTTCTTCTGTCACTGGTTACTTTATTCCAAGTATGCATTGTGGATGAATATTTTAGTTGTAATTATTTCTCAGTTGAATTGGAAACTTTTAAGTTTAAAAAAGAAACTGTATGCATATAATAGGCTTCTTTCATTTTTTATCTCTAATTGAAAAACTGTAATTATATATATTTATGGGCTACAATGTGAGTACAAAACATTCACGTACCTGCATACATTGTGGAATAATTAGATCAGGTTAATTAACATATCTCTGACCTCACATACTTATCGTTTTTTGAGGTGAGAATATTTAAAATCTACTCTTTTTGCAATTTTGAAATATACAATACATTATAGTTCCCATGCTGTGCAATAGATCCCTTGAATTTATTCCTCCTAACTGAAACATTGTAGCCTTTAACCAACATTCTCTCTTTCCACATTCACACCCCACACTCCCCTTCCACTGGTAACCACCATCCTGCTCTCTACATATAGTAAGCTTCTTAAGCCTATGTGTATCCAAGAATGCCTACTCTCTTATGTATAGTTCCCTTCCAAAGTCTGTATCTCCCAGTTTACAGTATTGTGGAGAAGTTCAATATCAACCTGGCTTTTGGCCATTTAATAATCTATTTTCATTAGACTATAAGCAAAAATGATTTTTTAATCCTTTAAATTCCAAGATTTTACCAAAATATATACCATTTCAGTAATAAAAATAGCCGCAAAGCATAATACAAATGTCTACTAAAAAGCTAAGACATGAACCCTGGCAGTGTGGCTCCAAAACTCATGCACTTAACCAATACACTACACCATTTCAAGTCTGATTCAGTAATGTTTCTTCTATATTTCTGAGAATAGCTTTTATATTTAGCCTACCTTTCACAGACTTCACTGTACCAAGAAATTCATGATTTTTACCAAGAATTATTTCTTGTTCCCAGATTATTTTTCAAGATTGTGCAGTTTTGTCTTTACAAATCCAACATAAGGTGTGAATTCCAGTTAAAGAGGTACTTTTTTGCTGTGCTTTTCTGCTATGGTTTGAGTGTCCCCTCTGAAACTCATGTTGAAACTTAATCTGCAATGTAACAGCATTAAGACATGAGGCCTTTAAGAGGTGACTAGGTCATGAGAGCTCTCCCCTCATGAACAGATTAATGCATTCATAGATTAATGTGTCAATGAAATGATGGACTATCATGAGAGTGGGTCTGTTGTAAAAACCATGTTGGCTCTCTCATGAATCCTCTTGTTATGTCATAACCTGCAGCATCTCAGGACTCTGCAGAGTCCCCATCAGCAAGAAGGCCCTCACCAGATGCAGCCCCTCAACCTGACTTCCCAGCCTCCAGCACTGTAAGACATGTTCTTTTTTTTTTTCTGTTTTCTTTTAACAGAGTCTTGCTCTGTGGCCCAGGCTGGAGTGCAATGGTGTGATCTGGGCTCACTGCAACCTCTACCTTCTGGGTTCAAGCAATTCTCCTGCCTCAGCCTCCAGAGTACCTGGGATTACAGGCATCTACCACCATGGCTGGCTAATTTTTGTATTTTTAGTAGAGATGAGGTTTCACCATGTTGGCCAGGCTGGTCTCGACCACCTGACCTCAGGTGATCCACCCACCTCGGCCTCCCAAAGTGCTGGGATTACAGGCGTGAGCCATCATGCCCAGCTGAAATGTCTTTTCTTTGTAAATTACCTAGTCTTAGGTATTCAGTTATAGCAACAGAAAGCAGACTAAGGCAACATCTTTAAGAGTAAAATACTGAGTTTGCTTTTTACAAATCCAATTATTTTTCTATTTCTATATGCACCCTTACCAAAGCTATCTGTCTTGCAAAGTATTTGGAGTTGAGATTGAGTTTGTCAGAATTTGTAGGTTTCTGTTGTCAACTTCTAGGCCTAGAAAGGGATGCTAAGTTTTTGTTTTTTGTAATGCTTCTTTAGTGCTGAGAGACTCAGGAGTCCCAGTGGTATAGGGAAGGATCATCATCAGAAGGTGCTGGACGTTTCAAGGTTCCATCCCATTTTCATTACTGTGTTTCTGTTGGCTCCAGGGTGATGCTTCGTTCTCCAGCTAGTACTCCTGACTTTATTGTGGGCAATTTTAGCAGGAGACCTGCTTTACATAGCATGCCAGCCTTCTTAGAGTACATATACTTTATAAATTCCAATATATGGAGCACTTTAAAAGACATCAATACAGTCATCAATACATCAAGAATACTTTCCATTCTTATTGTCTCATGGTCCACCCTCTCTACAGGCCTCTATAATTCTGAGCCAAAAGGTGCTAGTAAAACTGTGCTGAGGGTGAGAGTCCTTATTTCTGGAGCAAGTTTTCTTTTACAAGCTACAGCAAACTGTAAGCTTACTGGTTTTCCTCTCATTGTTTTCTTCCATGAACTTTATCACACAGACATTTGTCAAGCATTTTGGTGTTGGCCAATATTTCATTGCAGTGTTCAACAAAGGATATTTTTTTGTTTCCTTCCTTTATTCACTTTTATCATAATTTGCAGGATGAGAAAGAAAAAAAAGAAAGTTAAAATATTAGTCTTCTGAGTTCCACATTGGTAAGTATTATTATTCCCTTCATAATAATAATTAGGATACAATTATTATCCTAATTATAAAAATGTGCTCTTTTATAACTAGAATACAGTTTCTGGAGAGGCATGTCAGCACAGTATACAATCGTTAAAAGAGACCATCACATCCCAAAATAACTGTGAGGAGTTCTTTATAATCTTTAGAGAAGTTTCTACCCCAGGCTACACAAGGAAATAAGCTAACAGCTTCTGCGAACAGAAGCTAAGAGAAAAAGGTGAATGATGCTAAAATCCTTGGACGTGTTTATCAGTTCACCTCCTGGTGACTACGGAAGATGATGTTAATTTGTAATGATTGGTAGAAATATGCTCCTGATAGCATAATTATGCCTCATAGAGTAGCTCATGAGTTGATTTCCAAGATCGCAAATTCTCCATTTTAAGACACCAAAAGATGCCAACATAAATTTATTCACACATTATTTTGAGGGGGAGTGTGCTAGTCCATTTTCACACTGCTATAAAGATACTACCCAAGACTTGATAATTTATGAAGGAAAGAAGTTTAATTGACTCACAGTTCCACATGGCTGGGGAGGTCTCAGGAGCCTTACAATCATGGCAGAAGGGGAAGAAGGAACCTTCTACACAAGGCAACAGAAGAGAGAAGAGTGAAGAGCTCCTTATGAAACTATCAGATCTCTATAGCATGGGGGAACCACCCCCACAATCCAATCACCTCCCACCGGGTTCCTCCCTTTACACATGGGGATTAAAATTCTAGATAAGATTTGGGTGGGGACACAGAGCAAAACCATATCAGGGAAGAAATAGATTTTATTAAAGGCATACACTGATAGGGTTATTTCACAAAACATCTAAAGGTAAATAGAAAAATAATCACAGAAAGGAAAAAATAATGGTAGTTAAGCTGCTGGCTCTGAGGGTAAGAAGCAAAAGAAGAAAAGAACAAACAGCTTGGCATGCTGAAAGCCAGGAGTCCCCAAAACTGAGACTCCTACTTGGTTTCCTAATTTTGAAAAGCAAGGGAACAGAAGAAGTGTGCGATCCAGGAACTATGAGGATTACATCTATATTCTCATAAAATATAAGATAGACATCCATCATTCACCATGGAAAATGGTTATTTTATAATTTACATGGCAAAAATAAAATTTTCATATATAGAATGCAAAAACTAAAGGAATAACAAAGGAAACCCGCAAGTATGAAAGCTCACTAGGCTAGAAACAAAGCTCACTAGGCTGAGATAACAAAAAAGGTTGGACTGCCAAATCTGATGCACAGAATCAGAGATCTTACACAGTATCAGAGTTTACTAATAATCCTAAGGATACCAGGATCATGAGACACAGGAAATGTAAGAAATCTGAGGCCATCCCTGCAGCTCCCCAGGATTCTTCCTTGCTACTCTGGGATAAACCCAGGCCCAAATGTAACCACTCACCTGTTCATTAAACAAGAAAGGCCATTTGGTCATGAAATATCTTTTGTAGTCTAACTAACTGTGACATAACTAACAGTAACAATTTCATGTGGTCCATGACTCATAAATCCAAAAATTCCAGGTTTGTTTACCATAAGCAGCAACCAACTAGGTACATCCTGCTGAAAGCATTCCATAGGTAATGGCCATCAGGAGGATCAATTCGCATGTTTAAAAGTTTTGATCTGATCATTTTTTTCTACTCTAACAATGTATCTCGATTTCAATCTAATACCTTATTACCAAGCACAATTTTATTTCTCACTGCATAGAAATAGTTGCCACTACAGTTCGTCTCTTCCTGGCCAGGATGACCACAATCCAAATATTCCACAGAGAGTCTTCTCTCAGTTAAAGAAAATTTACCTACTGGCTTATTACTAGTATCATTATATAACATATTCTAGAAGAATCCATGAAAAGTGTCTTGTTCCTTTCTCTTTCTAACAATGGCTGTGAATCACGTTGTTGACTGGATTCTTCTTTGTAATAGCTAATAGCAAACTCAGAGCTAAAATTCTCAGCCTAGTTCAAAAATGTTGAGTCCTTATTCTGCTAAAATAAAATGTACATGTATTTTGTGTCCTAACCTTATATCTAATTCCATATTATTTTTATTACTCTTGGTTTGAGGATTATTTTTAGGCTTGTGTTCATATTCATTGTCCCACTATTATTATTTTCAGATTATATGAACCTCTGTACATTCATTTAAACTAATATCAAAAGAGCTAGAATATAAATACATAAAATAGAAAGCTATAGCTAACTGGAAACTATTAAGACATTGAATTGCTTGATCCTTTCTGGCTCAAATTATTAGCTATTCTTGAAGTTTTATAACTTGCATATTAATAAAAGGGTCCTGCAGCATAAGAATATATTAACCAGGTAATGAGAAGTATACATCATATGAATAGCTATACAAAACACGCAATATAATTAAAGTCATTCAAACTATCATGAATGCAAGGTCAGTATGCACCTTTTGTCTTTCGGGACTGATTTCAGCTGTATGTACAACTGAAAAGATGCATCAGAAATATCTTAACAGGTTCCTGTTACAAGACAAGCAGAAGAAACTAATCATAATCATACTGATTCTACCTCAAATAATTTTGGAATCCACTTCTTCCTGTTGGTACTACAACCACTCTAATATAACACCTGGAAAAGAAGTATTAAAGGGATACCCTACAGAACAGAAAGGTCTTTTTTAAAATGCAAATTTGATCGTGGCACTTCTGCTAAAAGATCTTCCAGGGCTTTCTACTGCTCTTGGAATAAAGTCCAAAACCCTTAACATAGCCAGAAAGTCTGCCTGTGACTGCTGCCTCACCCATTCACCTTTTCTTCCACACTCACCCCATCACTTTGTTACCTACAAACATATTTGTGAAGTGTGTACTATGCAAAACAAACACACACAATAAGCACAATCTATGCTCCAGTCTTTTCTTCCCTGCAGAATCAAGCTTCTTGAAAGGGTAGTATGAATTCTCTGTTTCCACTTCATGCTTGTGTCAGTTCTACAATCTCAATTCTGATCCTAGCACTCCTTGGTAAATGCATATACTCAGGTAAGTGGAGAACTCTTACTTGCCAAATCCAAGAGATATTTATCCATTTCTAATCACCATTGATGTCTTTGTGGACTCTGACTCAATTTACTCCCCAGTTCTCAAAACCCTTTCTTCTTCTTGACTTCTAGAATATTGCTGGATTATCTTCTGCCTCCTATTCCTTTAAGATTCCTAGTGGCTGCATGAAACCATTAATAGTACTAAACCCTCTATATGACATGTTTTGAATCTGATAACAACTCAGTGACTACTAAACGACTGACGGGCAGGCAGTATAGACAGTGTGTATACGTTGCACAAAGAGACGATTCATGTCCCAGGCAGGATGGAGTTGGAAGGTAAGAGAATTCATCATACTACTCAGAACAGCAAGCAATTTAAAACATATAAATGTTTTTGTCTGGAACTTTCTCTTTCATATTTTTGGACCACAGTTGATCATGGGTAACTGAAACCTCAGAAAGCAAAACCACACATAAGATGTGTGAAAAGTATCAGAATAAAAATGAAGTCAGTTGTGTCAAACCCTAACAAAATAAATAAAGCCAGAAGGTTCTGAGGAGGGCCTTTGTGTATACATGCCTATGATAAGAACTACTACAAAGACTACCTGAAGGGCTTGTGGGCATATATGCTTATAACAAGAGCTTTTGTTAAGGACTTTCCTAACTGCTGCTTGCTACATCAGTCCCAAGGACAGCTAACGGGATGCACAGGAACATTTACCTGAACATCACAGGAACATCACACTGTCTCCAGTAGTAAACTGGTCAACTCCTACCAGAAGTTCCTGTATCCAACGTTAGCTTTGTTTCAAAACAACTTAGTGTACTCCTTTTGCTGTTAAAATATTTCCCTTACCCCAACCTTCTCAAACGCACCCATGGTTGCAGCCCACATATTCTGCCTGCAATGCTTCTGCTGAGTTCAGAATAAACTCCTTGTCCTTAGAGAATCTTTGTTTTGTGGGCTGACAGCAGGGGTTACTGTATTTGTGTCATCTCTAGTTCCATCTCTCAGTTCTGTCCCTGAATGATCTTCTACTTCTAGGAATTCACCTACACACCCAATGATCTCCAAATCTTTTTCTGCTGCCACTCTCAAATGATATTTGGACCCATATGTTTAACTATCTAATACACATCACGACCTTGGTATGACACAGTAGCCTCAATATTGACATGCTCAATGTTGAACCTTCCTCCCTACAGAGTGTCTTATATTCCCTGAAAGCTATTTGAAAACTGGGAGTCATACTAGACTCTTATTTCTCCCTCAAAGGTTCTAACAATTCTGCCTTCTAAATACCTCCCTCCGCTCCATCCACTTTTTCAAGAAGTGCCTCTGTAACTGCCGTTAAGTAAAACATGTTTCAAGGGAATGGTAAAAGGTGGGCTAAGTCAAAAAACATTTTCCCTATGAAAATAAATTGGTTTTCTCGATGATTGCAGCACTATTCACAATAACAAAGACTTGGAACCAACCCAAATGTGCATCAACGATAGACTGGATTAAGAAAATGTGGCACATATACACCATGGAATACGATGCAGCCATAAAAAAGGATGAGTTCGTGTCCTTTGTAGGGACATGGATGAAGCTGGAAACCATCATTCTCAGCAAACTATCACAAGGACAGAAAACCAAACACCGTATGTTCTCACTCATAGGTGGGAACTGAACAATGAGATCACTTGGACACCTGGACCTGTTGAGGGGGGTGGAGGGCTGGGGGAGGGATAACATTAGGAGAAATACGTAATGTAGATGAAGAGTTGGTGGGTACAAACCAACGTGGCACATGTATACCTATATATCAAACCTGCATGTTGTACACATGTACTCTAGAACTTAAAGTATAATAATAAAAAAAGAAATGGATTATCTCTAGTAATTCTCAGAGATTTGAAACGCTAATATGTATTGTGACTCTTTAAAAAGGATGTTTAGGATGCAGCATTTCTCCCAAGCTAGTGAGATCCTTTTCCCTAAAACACTAATAAACAGCTAATAGAAGTAAAATGCAGCAGCACACAGTTTGCATTTTGCTAGTAATTCTTTTTGAGGTCAACTTAATGAGGGTTCTTAAAAATGGCATCTGAAGGACTCATACATTTACATGTTTCTACATTTTGGGTGGGAATGGGCAGCCCTATATTGTACACGAACTCTTGCCTCCCTCCTCAAGGTACTTCTCAGGATATGTGGTCTTCCTCCCACCTCTGCTACACTGCAGGGTGATGTCCTGTTTTTATTTTAATTAATAAATCAAATAAATCCATCAAAGATTTATTAAGCACCCATTCTGTACAAGACACTGTGATGTTATTAAGGATACCAAAACTGATAAAATGCAATTTTCCCTCCAGGGCACAGATTAGCAGGAAACAAATTTGTAAAAAAAAATTAATGTGATAAAATGCTATAAAAGATGTACTAAGTTTTGTGGGAGCACAGAGGAAGAAATGATATCACCTTCTTGGAGAGACATGAAAAGGGTTCAGAGAATATTGAGCAACATCTTTAATATTTGGTTAAATAGATGGTTTATAGTCTCCTTACAACCCCCCACCCCCCAACCCTCGCAAAAAGACTTTTACAAGGTAGAAAAATATTGATATTTTATAAATGAAAACTTTTGTTTAATATGGTTCAATTTCCCTAAATTCACAAAGCTGACAAGTAGCAAAACAAATTTGAACTCGGATTAGTCAGACAAGAATGGGGAAAGAGAAGGAAGGAAATTATATTCCATAGAGAGGCAACAATAGGCAAGATGTATCAAAAAGTGTGGCTCATTGGGGAAACCAAAAGCACTGGGGAACGGGTGAAGTGGAGCGCCAGGTCTGTGTATGGCTGTGGACTGAGGGAAGTTGTTGGGAGTTGTGAAAGGTCTGCACGTTACCCTTACTTGGTGTTTCACGGATGCTGGCATAAAACAGGAGACTCACAGCAAACAGCATGAACATCATGTCAGCACCCTTCTCCACAAGGGTCTAGGTAGTTGCCTGCATGTATAGAGGGTAGTGTTACAGGGGAAGAACACTGAACTTGTTGGGGATTCACCACTTCTACAGCAAGCCTAAGCAATCCTGTTCTTTATTCTGGGGGAGACCATCCCTCAAAGTTGCTCACTGCAAACACAACACTGACACATGGCCCAAGCAGAGGGAAGTCAGAGCCTTCATTGTTACCATGCCCAGCCAAAACACACACGGATGCTCAAGGCCCATAGTGGGTTATCTCCCACAACAGGGAGGCAAGATAGGAAACAGTGGAGAGGCCACAGGAGACAAGGACTGGAAAAGAAGGTGGGGATTACATCCCTGAGAAATGTAAATGCAATTCATGGGAGTTCGAGCTTTTGCCATAGCACTACAGAACCATGAAGGGTGTCTTAAGATGTGTATCAAACCCCTGTGGATTTATGTATATGACTTGCACAGCTTTTCTAAGATCTTCTCCTCCAACCCCCAATCCACCTTCATAGTTAGTTGGAAAAATGGCTATACACTATAAGGCGACACCCTCCTTGAAATTTTTTAACACATGACCAAGAGAGTATGGTCAGTTTCTCTTTTTTGGTGGAAGCGTTATAGCAGTCATATTTTCTGTTATGTGAACCAAGTCACTCTGCAGCAGAAAAAAAATATGCAAAAGCCAAACAGAGAGATTTGTAAGTACTCTAGTCCCAATTCTCATTGCTTTAGCCCACCTACATCCCTCCCCCTCCTTTGTCTTCATTGTCCCTTGAGATGCCTCGATGTACTCCAATTCACTGACCTGCTGTCACTGAAATCTTAAAGAGTGAACAGTTTAAAGAGGCAATGGCATCAGGTTTTCCATATGGAAACATCACTGTATTAGTCCATTTTCATACTGCTATAAAAAACTGCCCAAGACTGGGTAATTTATAACAGAAAGAGGTTTAATTGACTCATAGTTCTGCCAGCTGGAGAGGCCTCAGGAAACTTACAATCATGGCAGAAGGCAAAGGAGAAGCAGGTACTTTCTTCACAAGGTGGCAGGACAAAGTAAATGCTGAGCAAAGGGGGAAAAGCCCCTTATAAAACCATTAGATCTCCTGAGAACTCACTCACTATCACAAGAACAGCGTTGGAGTAACTGCCCCCATGATTCAATTGTCTTCCACTGGGTCCCTCCCACAACATGTGCAGATTATGGGAACTACAACTCAAAATGAGATTTGAGTGGGGACAGAGCCAAACTACATTAGTCACCATTAAAGCAGTATGGGAAATAGCTTCCAATGAAGATAAAACTGCAAATAAAACCAATACGCTATCATGACAGTCCAAGAGAGAAATGATGTTTCTTTGTTCTTAAAGATATGGCCATAATTAGGTACTCTGATTCGAAGATGACCTTAGAAGTAATTCCTGGCTCTGAAGTTAGTTTAGATCATCTCAGTATTTCCAGGGATGATTTTTGAGGAATAATTTTATTTATGGAGCTCAGGAGCAAAAACTGACTCTTCCAGATGGGGAGAAAGAGCACATGAAGCTAAAGAAGAAAGGGCCAGATCGCCGAGGGTCTGATAAGCTACATCAGAGCCAAGATGATCAGGATAAAGAACAATGAGATTGACTATTGTCTTGCTGCTATTGGACTCAATCCCAGGAGCCTGGAAAGTGTTATCACACAGAGAAGCTCAAGAAAATGGGATGGCAAGGCCTTCATCTCAGTGCTCCTGTAAGTGTGAATCACATTTATAAATACTAATTACAGGGTAACTATTAAAATATGATTCAATTTTTAAATATCTTTTTTGAGAATTCAAAGACAGAAATTTGTAAAGTATATATTTTTACTTCTTCACTGCTTTTTCTCCTACGAATTCTATTCTCCAATGCTAACTACTACTAATGGCATTCTGTCCATATTGTTTGGGATTTGTTAATACATAAGTTGTATTAACAAATACAGTAGCTGTTAATACAAAACTACTTACATAATACATATGTAAGTAGTTTTTTTTTTTTTTAAGTGGGGCCATATTTGCTTTTTCCTTTTAATGATATCTTAAGTCACTTGTTCATTTTGGTTTTTGTTTTGTTTTGTTTGAGACAGAGTCTCTGTCACCCAGGCTGAAGTGCAGTGGTATGATCATAGTTCACTGCAGCATTGACCTCCTGGGCTCAAGCTATCCTCCCATCTCAGCTGCCTGATTAGCTAGGACCACAGGTGTACAACACTACTACACATGGTTGATTTTTTTAATTTTTTGTTGAGATGGAATCTCCCTATTTGCCCAGGCTGGTCTTGAAGAACTTCTGAGCTCAAGAAATCCTCCTGCCCTAGCCTCCCAAAGTGCTAGGATTCAGGCGTGGGCCACCAAGCTAGGCTTCTACTTTGGTTATTTATACAGCTTTACCTTTATTCGTTTAATGTCCACGTAATTATCCATAATTTATCATTTAGTAGATGTTTGCATTAACTACAATGACGATGCTTATATATAAACCAGTTTGAATTTTGTCCAATTACTTTCTTGGAATACTTTTCTATAAGTTGGGCAAAGGGTATACAGCATTTAAACTTTGAGTCATACTGCTGAATTCTCCCTGAACCAGAGATAGTCTTGACCAGTCTTCTTTTTCAGTGTTTATAGATGAAAATGCTCTATTTCCCACCATCACAGGAACACTAGATATCTGTATTTCTAATCTTTGAAAACGTCATATTCCTGAGAAATTATTTTTCCTCTGTTAAGTTCACTAATCTTCACATATCCATAGTAGTCATTTATATTATTTGAGTTTCCTCTTTACGTTCTTTTTTTCATTTCACATGATATATTTGTGTCTTTGGTACCAATTTATGAGGGCTCATTTATGATTAAGGATGCTAACCTTTTGATTGCTGTGCATTACAGATGAAATGTCACAGGACTCCATTTCACTGTGATATTTCATTTTATTTTATTGTACAGAAGTTATGTATTCAAATACAATCATGTTCTTTTTAAGAAAGGCAGTGAACGAGAAATAAAGATAAGACTGGATTTTATTGGGAGCTCAGTTGGGAATCTATTGGCAAATGGACTAGCAAGGGCTAAGAACAGATATAGGCTGATTGAGCAATTCAGCCATGAAAAGGCACTGGGTTAAAACAAAGTAGTAGCAATGTTGGTAGGCAGAGAATTCACAAAGGCATTTGTGAAACAGAATCTAGGAGAACTTGGTGATTGAATTGATAGGGCAGGTGGGGACTAAGCTATCATATCATCATGGAGTGTTATCCATTCAGTCATATTTTCAACTGAAGCCTAAAGAGCTAGCTGCCACCAATGCACTTCGCAAAAGGGGTGAGAGGAAAGGGTGGGGAAGGGAAGGAAAGGAACATTTAACAGAAGCATGATTATGAAGCAACTGAATGTGAGTAAAGAAATTATTGACTAGAACTTCTAAAAACATTTATAAAGTAACTCTAGAACAGATTTATGTTTCTATACATTTTAAATACAAATCAAATTATCTTATGAAAGCTGTGGCTTTATGTATTTAAAGTATATAAAGTGTTATCATACAGAATCCTGGGAGAAAATAGACTGGCACCCTAAAATTACATTTAACAAAATTTTTATAAAGAGCAGGATATAGGAAAGCTGTGAGGATCATGCAATATTCCCTAGCTAATAACCGTGGTGAGGTCACTGCTACTGCCTCTTAGGGAACAGAGAGAGAAAGTCATTACAAGAATTCAGAGACTTGTAAGGACACTCGACAGGAGCTATGGTTTTAGGTAAAGGGTCATAACCAACCTGTAGTGACTCCATAAAGGTGAGACCTATGTCTGTCCTACTCCACTTGCCCAGTCCTTCTGTAGCTACTGCCTCCCATCAACTGCCAGAGCCAAGAATGCCCACTGATAGAGCCCAGGAACAAATGGTAGGATGGAGAGGGCTTCTGAAGGGGCAGACGGAGATTTGCCAGCACACCTCACCCTTGTGCCTTTCATATGGAGGAAAAGATCTTATCCCCAATATAGGGGATGTGCCAAGACCCTCAGCACTATGACATGCAAGAACACAATAAAGTAGAGAAGTAACTCCTACTCACTTGATGAAGGCAATCAAACATTATAGAATCTATCCCTACCTACATTAATTCAGCCTTAAAACCATCTTATATTTCCAGGCAAAGTGTCTCCCTCTTTATCTTAATTGAATTAATTGAAATACCATTATTTTGCAAAAGTCCAGTGTTTTGTTTTTTTGTTTGTTTGTTTTTGAGACGGAGTCTCACTCTGTCGCCCAGGCTGGAGTGCAGTGGTGCCATCTCAGCTCACTGCAAGCTCCGCCTCCTGGGTTCACACCATTCTCCTGTCTTCCTGAGTAACTGGGACCACAGGCACATGCCACCATGCCCAGCTTATTTGTGTATTTTTAGTAGAGATGGGGTTTCATCATGTTGGCCAGGATGGTCTCGATCTCTTGACCTCGTGTTCCACCCGTCTCAGCCTCCTGACTTTCTGAGAGGTTGGGTCATTTGCTAAAGGTAACATAGCTGGTAAGTGATGGAGTCAAGACTAACCTATTTCAAAACTATAAATTCATCGTTATTTACTAAAATATGTGACCACAGGCCATTATCCTAAGCAAATTAACACAGGAATGGAAAACCAAATGCCCCATGTTCTAACTTATAAGTGGGAGCTAAACACTGTGTCCTCATGGACATAAAGATGGGAAACACAGACACTGGAAACTACTAGAGAGGGGAAGGAGGGTGGTGGACAAGGGTTGACAAACCATCTGTTGGAAAGTATGCTAAGTAATGGGTGATGGGATCATTCATATCCTAAATCTCAGGATCATACAATACACCCAAGTAACAAACCTGTGCATGTTCCCCCTGAATCTAATATGAAAGCTGGGAGAAGAAATACATAACACAGGCATCTTCCTCGTCCACCAACAAAAAGAAAAGAAAATATGTGATCATAATATGCAACAAATAAGGTGATAAGTCTGCTTTTCCCATTTATTTATTCCATGACATTTTCATGGTTTGTCATAACTACTAGTTTTCCTTGTTATATAAGATATTTCCAAAGAGGAATTGAATAGGAAATATTTTAAAAGCTGAAGTTTTTTGTGTGCTTCTGAACTTATCAAAGGAAGAAGTAAAATTTAGTTCTGCTCTTGTAATGAAAACTCTTAACTATACAAACACAGATCCACATAGCTTCACCTAACAAATAGTACCCTGAAGAACTCATTGATTTCTCAGCTTTTTTAGTTTTGCCATATTTTTCTTATTCCTTTTACCTTTTAAGTTGATCAAATACCTTTTTAAAAAATGACTTTTTTCCCCCTAGAGTAAAATAAATTCCAAGGCTGGTGAGAACAGGCTGTTAATCTCTTCATTTTATTGACCTACTTCAGTTTTAGCTCATTAAACACAGACATCTCAATGATCAAAAGAAAATGAACCAAATGTAACTCGGTATAACCTTACCGAATAAGAGAGTTATTCAAAGAGCAAATAAATCTGCACAAGTAATTTGATATTGACAATCTGCCATTTAAAGAATATGTATGTAATGAACAAGGACATCCAGAATAATTTTTACGCTCATTTAATCAATGAAGACACAAACTCTTGATGTGCTTTTTATCCAATTCCTTTCTCAGATTTTATCTTCTACCAAGGCAAATACTGAAGAAATTATGAACTAAATTATCTTGAAACTGTAAAACAAGGAAAAGCAAAAGACTAACAAAACAGCTGCAAAGATTATTTAATTAGGTTGCCTATAACGAATTATAAGAACTGAAATAGATTTGGTTATTATACCACAGAGGAGAGAAAAACTAGTAATTTAAACCCATTATCTTAATAAGAGTAATAAACAATTTAAGTTATGAGACAATATTTACTAGCTTTTAAATATAACTACATTTGAAATATATTTAATAGCTGGACCATATCTAATTATGCAGGTTTGTTTCATTAGCATTGACTTAAATAGTCTTTCTACTTAAGTAAAATTTCTTAGCAGTGCTTGTAAAATATCCTAAACAAATAACCAGCCACAATTTATACAGGACAAATTATAATTTTCTATGATACCATTGAAAAGAGGTCTTAAAGACTAGATAAACCTAGGCATCCATCAGCAGATGAATGGACAAAGGAAATGTGGATATGATAGAGTACTATTTAGCCATCAAAAATAAGGAAATGCTGTCATTTGCAACAACATGGATGAACCTGGAGGATATTATATTAAGTGAAATAAACCAGGCAAAAAAAGACAACACCACATGATCTCATTCATGTAGAATCTAAAAAGGTGGATCTCATAGAAATAGACAAGAGAATGGTGATTACCAGGAGCTGGAGCTGTGGGAGAGGAGGAAGAGTTGGAAAGATGTTGATCAAGGGACACATATTTACAGATAGATAAAAAGAATAAATTCAAGTGACCTATTACACAGCACGGTGACTACAGTTAATATGATATATTACATTCTTGAAAAATGCTAAGAGATTGAATGTTAAATGTCCTCACCACAACAAAACTGGGAACTAGGTGAGGTAATGCATAGTTTAATTAGCTAGGTTTAACCATTCCACAATGCATATGTACAGTGCTTCAAACCAACATGTTGTACATGGTAAATATACTCAGTTTTATCTGTCAATTTAAAGTAAATTTTTAAACAGATACGTATTTCTAAAATTGGAATTGTTGGAAAAGTTTCAGAAATAGATTATATCTGCTACAGTCTATCATGTTTTGTGATTTAATAGCAATTATTTGTTTCCTTATTCTGAAAACGGTGGTCCTCTGGTTGGTCTACAGTGGAGACTGAACTCCAAGTCAGTGTCCTTTAACAAACAACGATCAGCTCAGGAATAGTTCCACAGATGAGTGATGTACACTTTACTCCCAACATGGGATTAACAAGGGTAAAAAATGGAAAAGCTGAATTCTTTTCTAGTTCCTTACTGTTAATTTCCTCATAGAAAAATACTATTTTGCAAAAAATTAAAAATTCAAATAATATACAAGCCAACCCATTCCAGAGCCAAATGCAAATTATAACTGCTCACCTTTATTTGTCTCCATTCTCTCAATAACAGATCAAGGCTCTAAGGCAGATCAGTCGCCCCGCCACATGACGGTAACAGCTGTGCAAATGAATCCTTTAGATGTTAAGTAATTTTCTTTTTCTTACAGGACATTTGAGAATACTCCTTTCTAAACCTTTGTCTGGCAACTCATTTACTCCATTTCAAAAATGTTAGATAGCAGATAAAAATTCCTTTAAATTTAAAAGGTTTGGTCACTTTATAAAATTTGTGAGAGTTATGTAAGCAAAAATTAACCCCACAAAAACAATTCATTCAACACAACCGAGCCCATATACATTTTAAGAAACTTCACTCTCTATATTTCTCATTCTACTACTAATATTAAGCACTAAAAAATAATTAAACATAATAAATAACCTATTAGGTAACTACAAAAATAAGGTGAATTCTACAAATAACTATTTATTTATAAATGTTGGCCTAATCACAGAACCAAAAAGGAAATCAATCACAGATCCTGCTCTCAAATAGCCTATAGTCTAGTAAGAAGAAAGAAATATATTTAAGATCAGTATTGCTACTCTGAGTCCCTGCCTTCCATTAGAAATAAGTATTGACCCATATGTGGTGAGTTTCAGGATGTCAAGGCTAATCAAAGAAAATACAGGACCACAAGATGGCAGTAGTACAAAAGGAGCTTTATTTGGGTGGTGCTTTGACAGGTTGCCAAGAGGCTGAAGTCCCTCACAACAGGAGACCTTCCAGAGACAATGGTGCCTGGCTACCACCCAGAAGGCAAAGATGACAAGAAAACTCCCAGGAGAAGGGGAAATCGGAGAGGGTGCTTGCATGTCTAGGTGATATCACTTACTAGAAAATAGGAAGTGTCTGGGTGAGAGAGCTTTCAAGGGTATCCATGGCTTGGGGTCTTTTAGTGTCCCACAGTTTATTCTATCTATGGTTAGCAGGCATTCAGTTAAATTTTGTCAGGGATGCAAAGCAGGTAGGTTTTAAATGGCTAAAAATAAGTTTATTTGAGCTATATTTAAAGCAACGGGATGTATAAAAATCAGAGTTGGGTACCATTTGGTTTTGGGCTAATGGTCCTACTCTGCTGTGAAGAAGAAAAACATGGGGGTCCATCTTTAACCCATTTATATAACATCACAAAACAAAAAATATCATCATACACAGAAGCAGAATCTGAGATATTCAGTATCCACAGGCATATGTCTAGAATTTAACTTAAGAATCAGAGTTCAAAAGATGTATCAAAATACTCCTTAAAGCTTTATTAAATTATTCAACGATTATTTAAACTCTTATTCTCTGCCAAGCCCTGTTCTACGCACCAGATACTCTACAGTCAATAAGGTACGCATTAGGACTGGCTACATAATTTGCAGAGCCCAATGCAAAAAGAAAATGCAGGGCCTTTTGTTCAAATTTCAATTAGGGCCAGGCATGGTGGCTCACACCTGTAATCCCAGCATTTTGGGACACCAAGGCATGCAGACTGCTTGAGCCCAGCAGTTCAAGACCAGCCTATGCAAGGTGGCAGAACCCCATCTCTACAAAAAATACAAAACTTCACCAGGCATGGTGGCATGCACCTATGGGCCCAGCTACTCAGAAGGCTGAGGTGGGAGATTTACCTGAACCTAGGTAGGTCAAGGCTGTAGTGAGTTGTGACTGTACTACTGCACTCCAGTCTGGGTGACAGAGTGAGACCCTGTCTGAACAACAAAAAATTTCAATAGGGTGACTAGAGAACATTAAACCAACCACACGGTTCATCTGAGTGTAGGATCTTGCTTGACTGCACAGGTCACATGCCCAGGAAAAAAAATGACCCTGGCAGGTATGTTCTTTATCTCCACCATGTACACAACCTAGTGGCAAAAGACGTAGAGTTAAAACAAAGAAAAGGAACGTGGCGCCATGAAAAGTGCCATGCAGGAAACAAAAAGGATTCCACAATAATAAGTGGTGTAACCTAGTTTAGTGAACTTGAGAAAGGCCTCTGTGAAGAGCTGACATTTAAGCTAAGACATGCAAACAAGCCAACTACACAGTCTGTGTGTGTGAAGGACCCACGGGTTGAAGAGGTCACACCTGTGGTTTTCAATAAGGACAAGTTTGCCTCCCATGGGACAGTTGGCAAAGCCAGGAGTCATTTTTGGTCATCACAACTTGGTGGAGAGTGGTAATGCCATTGGTTTCTAGTGGATGGAGGTGAGAGATGCTTCTGAACATCCTACAATACACAAGACAGCACCCCGCAACAAAGAATTGCCAATCCCCCAATGTCAATGGCACTCAGGTTGAAAAGCCTTAATGTATAGTAATGTAGCTCATGTACAAAGCCATGAGTTGTGTAAGAGTTTGGCATGTGTGCCTTTGATGTCCTCAGCCATGTGACTTTATTGTAGAGAATACTGGAAACCTGCAGTTCTAAAGACAAAGATGAATTTAATTTATGCTACAGAGATTTAATACAATACTATACAGCCACTTAAAAAAATCAGGCTTAGAAAGATATTTAACAGCATGGGAAATGGGAAATAAAGATATGTTCATAATTGGAAAAGGCTTGTTTTTCAAAAAGGAAATTATTCTATGTTCTTTCAAAAAATAGTCATGCTTAGCAGGGGGCTGATGAGCATGCTAAAAAGACAATGCAAAGGCGTTTTGGCAGTAATTTCTAGATGGTAAAATTATTTTACTTTATTTGCACTTTTCATACATTCTTCCATAAAAACATGGAAGTATAACATCTCCTTTTCTTTCTATAAAAGTGCACTGCACATTCAACTTACATAGTAGCCATAGGTGGACCTGATGCAGCTAATCAAAGGCTGTGCTGTTTGTTGTGATTCATAGAGAAATGAATAATCATTTTAGCATAAATCGGGCAATCTCATTAGTGAAATGGAAGATTTACTAAAACTGAAAAGTTCAAGAATTGAGAGCATAATCAGTGCTGCCTTTTCTTCTTGTTGAAGGTCAGGACTTTATAAAAGAAAGGTAGATATGGAAAGTGGCTATTGTCTATTAAAATTAATGGCTATTGTTACTTAACCAAGTAGATCAGATACCACATTCACAGAGAATCTATTTCAACAGGCATATGTTTGAAGTCTCTCATAACCCCGTTTTAACAAATCAGATCTGTTGTTTGTCGGCTCAACAGTTATACCAAGTGACCATTCATCTATAAATCATGTCTGTTTAGGTGAGGCACCTAGCTAGAATGTTGTTTTTGGTCTTACCAGGTAACTATAAAAGAAATGTTGTAGATTTAGAAAGTATTCTCATCAAATATAAGGACAATGTGAAAGTGGATTATACACACACACACACACACACACACACACGTACATACCAAAAATACCTATTTTCCAGAAAGCTTAACAGGCTAGAAACAAGGAAAAATAATAGGGATTGGGGGGTGATAAGTGGAAAATATTATTCTTAAGTTCCTCAAGTTGTACCCTTCCTAAGTCAATTTTACAACTATAGGATGTTGGACATTCAGCAAAATGGAACTTAAATTATGGGATGGAGAGAGAATGGGGATGCATATAATATTTGTAGTTGATGCACAAGGTTTATAGTTGACACCAATATTTACAATTGACCCCACAAGGGAATATGTGTGATCAGTATAATTCAGCACCTGATGAGGCATTGGATTCTATGACCCTAAAGTAGACAATCAAACTCACTTCTCCACCATTAAGATGCACTAAACGAAATTAGCTGGGCATGCTGGCGGGTGCCTGTAGTCCCAGCTACTCAGGAGGCTGAGGCAGGAGAATGGCGTGAACCCAGGAGGCGGAGCTTGCAGTAAGCCGAGATCGTGCCACTGCACTCCAGCCTGGACAACAGAGCGACACTCCGTCTCAAAAAAAAAACAAAATAAAACAAACAAAAAAAAAAGATGCACCAAACACCTAGAGAAAAATGAAACACATGATTCTCTTAGATATCAAAGCACAGACTGGACTTCCCAAGGGAAAAGGTGACAAACTGTCCTGGCAATGGAACTGGGCCTTGATGCTCACAATTCAAGATAAGTAACATTCACAGAATTAGAAAACAATGATGAGGGAAGACCTCTTGGGATCTGTGGTATAAAAGGATGGGGAGAAAGGCACTCTGCCTTTCTAACTAAAATAACTAAACATTCCCCTCTTTTGACCAACACTAGCTACTACTGCTTCTTTATTTATGACAACTAACCCTACCTTAACCTTTCTAACACCTAGATAAAAGTTCTCAAAATAGCCAATTCCTGAATTGCCCCACTTCATTAAACCTTCCTTATAATTGCCCACCACAAGCCCAAATCCCATAAAAAGCCCTCCCAACTACCTACTACCAAACTCTCCAGAGTTCCTTTGGTATGCAATCTCCCTTGCTGCAACAAACAAAATGAATCTAATTTTACTACATCTTGTTTCCAGTGGTTCTTGGCTGGTGGGCTTCAACCCAGGGCAATCCTGATGTTAATCATCTGCCCCAATGTCACACGACGGGTCCCAATTCTGGCTTTGGAAATCTGATCACCATAAATACATTGTTTAAACAGCAACACTGGTTAATTCATGAAAAACAGAGTCCCAGTTTCAGATTACTGTCCATGAGTGACTACGGTCACCAACATTCTAATTGTGTGAATCTGTAAACCACCTTAGAAGCACTATTTTACCTCCCTATAGACAGAAGAATGGTGGTGTGGCAGTGGCGGCAGTGGTTATGAGCATGGCAGCTAGCAGTGGCACAGCCTTGTTTCATTGAGGCTTATTCGTTCACAAAAATAAACAAAATATTCACCATAATGTAACAGATATCACTTCAGATAAAAATACATTTCCCAAATTGAAAAATAATCATTTCTGACTTGAAACCAACTCATTATAAAAACATCTTTGATATATAAAGACCTAAAATTAAAATGTCATCCTTAAAAATCAAGTTAAAATCAAGACACTAAACAAAAAAATTATAATGAAAACATGAACATATTTTCAGCACTTACTATGTGCCTGGATTTCTGACATTTTACATTATTTCATTTTATCTATGCAAACACTTTTTAAAAATATTCCTATGTATAAATGAGAAAACAGAGGTTCAAGATGATAATTTATCTGTGAAGCAGAACTACAAGTGGCAGAACCAAGTTTTAAAAGCCAAATGTCTATCCAGTAATTCCAAACTCCAAGGTTACCAAGCAGATCATTTTTCTTAGGTGTGAGAATGAAACTACACTGTCCTTGGAGCAATAATAAAATCTGATTATAATGAAAGCAGTTAAAAAAAACAAAAACAACTTCAGAGCACTGCTTACAGTGTCTTTTAGTATTAAAATTTCACTTAACCATGTCAAGAGTTTATTTTTATTATTCTATTTATAGCCAAAATATACCAAGGAAGTTACTTTCACAGACTACTTGATATAGAGAGTATACTTGCTATAGAGTTCTATATCAACAAACACACATTTCAAAAAATAGTTGGTATATAAATTATCTAAATATAATCCTTACTTGTTTTATAAACTTCCTCTTTCTGATGTATCCTCTAAAAGAGGCATGTGTGAACTATGCACAATGCATGTGCAAAGAGAATTTTAATAGAAAAGCATTATCCCCATCCCCAATAAATAAAATAAAAATGAAAAGACCTTTAAAAGACACTTCAGTAACAGTTCTTTTCCGAATAAAATAAACAAGAGCAAAGGGCACCTTGACTACTACTTAGAAAATAAAATCAGAACACAGGGAAATCTGTAATTCTAATCACATTTACACCTTCTCTCCTTTTTTACATTTCTCATCCAAACATCCTTAGGAGCTCAATAGGCTTAAAAGAATTGGAGCAGGGTAGAGAACAAAAGTGAGGGGAATCTGAGAAACGGTTTAAATCACTGCTCTCACAATTTTAATAATTTCAATTTGGATAGCATTTTTTTCAGAAGAAGTAAAAGTCACAAAGGTAGGAAGAAACTAAAAACTTATTCTACCTTCTTATATTATACAAACTGCATTTTGGCTAGACATCTCAGGGATTAACCACTGTGAACAAGAAATGCAAGAAAGCAGTAAAAATATGTACTTCCAAAAAAAAAAAAATCAAATTAAATGTGTTTTAGTCAGTGAAAGGCTACGTGCTAAATGAATACATTTGTTAAAAGATATTACTATTTGTATTCTCATGTAGAAATGACTAAACCATGTTCTCTCTTGAGATTGAGGATAATCTTAGAAAATATGATAGTCAATTACCATATTCAATCATGTTAAATGTTGTAGATAATATAAAAATACAAAAAGAAAGAAAAGTATTTACTAAGCATGTGGTATGTTTGGTTTACTCAATTTGGGATTGAGGGGTTTTTTTAGAGAGATGAGAGGAATCAGTGCTTAAAAAACAGTTTAATATTTTGCTGAATTGTTTGTAAAAGGATGACCAACAACACAGACACAAAACTTCAGAATTGTATCAAATTCCTAATGAATGCCTTTTTTGGGGCAGTGGGTATAAATCAGCATAGTACTTTTTACTTTTGTGTGACTTTTTCTTAGTGAAAATATTAAAGGAACTTAGCTTTTCTTTTCACTAGTACCACCGATGGCTCTAAGCCTCTTCTGTGAGTGCTCCGGTGATTCCTCCACCACCTTCAGCCATAGATTTGAAAAAGGTACTAGCAATAGGAAAACAATCCAGAGTGACTTAGAAAAGAAAGATTCCTTGCCGTCGTGGCACTTTTTTGTGCGTCATGTGTATCAAATGCAAATAATTACAGTTATTTCTCTCTCCTTAGGACAGAGCTTTAGTTTTCCCTGACATCCTAGTAAGACACTGTCTCAGTGACTGATACCCTGGAAAGTTCATCTTCAAAAGTGATGAACAACCCATCAATGTGTTGTATTCAGCAGATACCAGAAATACTGAGATACCAGAGTGGAGTGAATTCAGGTCCTTACTGGGGAGAAGGGGCTGGCCGTCACCATTCGGTGAACATAGCAGGCACAGTTACAGTATTTGGGGGTAAAAACCTAATAATTCAGGTGAGGATCTCACATCATAACACTCTCACCACCACCACACACAAACTCACTTTAGTTTTATCAGCAGCCGATAAGTGAGATTTACTTCCTAATGAAAAGAATGCACTAAGAAAACTACAAATCTATAAGGTGATATTTTGTTTGGGGATAGAAGAATCGCCCTAAACTGAGAATGTCAACTTTGTTTCAAGTAATATAGAAAAAGCACCTAGTACGAAACAGGTACACAAATAAATAACTGGGTTTAAGACTGGTCATGTAAACTCAAATGGAGTCAATGTTTCCGAATGCCTAGATTTTCTTTCTGGGATGACTTAAAATTGAGTTCACAACAAGCAAAGCAGTCAAGAAAAGCGGCTACAGCTCACAGCTCCTCAGTGCTACAAGCAAGTCCCCCAACCGTGGAAACTCAAACAGAAAATGGATTTTAGACTTAAGCGTCCTCCACAAGTTCTTTGTTCAACCAATAACCTCACAGATTCGTCTGTGTTGGCTTCATAGTCACAGCCACGGCTCTAGTAAGACCTTACTTGGCTCCAGACACCTGCTATTACGTTTGACAGCTACGACCTATTCTTCCAGACAGAACCTACCCTGGAACTCCCACCAGCAGAAGGAAACTGGTGCGGTGGAAACGGGGAGCAGGGTTCGAAAGCATAGGCAAAAGGCGCTCACAGGAAGCAGGATCCACGCTGGCCACACAAACTGTATCTTTCCCTTTGGAACGCTGGTATATCTCATCCATGTCAAGTGACTCCCCAGTACGTTCGGTTTGATCGCCTGTTGCCATAACACTTTTCAGGCTAAAAACTACCTCGTGGGGCTGGGAGACACACTGGGTTGTTGGGTTCCTCCAAGCAGGGCTTGATGCCAGGGCACAGAGGGGCAGCTAAGGGTCACGTCTCTGGGTGCACAGGGTCCAAGTCCTAATTACAGAGGCGACCGGCTGCCCTTTTCTGTGCCCCATTCTCCAGCAAAGGGGTATATCGCAGGTTTGTGATTTTTAGTACCAAACTTGGGGCGATCGAATTCAGTTCCCTCCACCTTATGAGAAAACAGCAAACCGAAATCCCCAGTGGGGCACTGGTGAAATTCCTACTCGGAAGAGAAACGCAGTTAGACTGCGTGTGCCCCCCGCCCTGATGTCTGCTTTCCTGGTTCCTTCCAAATCATCCTCCGAGGCTAAGGGAGCCGGGCGGGAAGCAGATGCCCAGAATCGGGCTTCGTCGCAGGCGTGGTTATGGGTCCCTAGAGCTGCGCTGCGCTGCGCTGCACTCAGGCTATCCGCACCGAGCATCCCCGGAGGCCTCCCCGGGATTCACCCTGCGCGAATGCAGGGCCCGAAAGGTCATCTTCCCACGAGTGCCACCAAGAGAGCCCGGGGGAGCGAAGGCCAGGCTCGGACGCCCCCCGCCCAGCGACCCCCTCATTGCCCCTTACCTGCCCGTGGCGAATCCGGCAGCCCCCTGACAGCTCCCAGCAGCCGCCACTGGAAAAGTTTCCGAACTTCTTCGCAGGTCTGCACGCCCTCGCTGCGGGCGGATCCAACCAAGGCCAGGAGGAGGAGGCAGCGAAAGCCCACCGGCCAGGTCTGTGCGATCATCCTCGCCGTCCTGGTCCCCTTTACCCCGCAGGGGACCCCACTCGCCCCGCGCGCCCTGGCTGAGCTGCAGGCGTGGAAGACACGGCGGCCGAGGCTCTCGAGCGGTGCGAGCCGGCTGCGGGGTGTACGGACCGCCCGCAGGCACCGGCTTCACCTGGGAGCACTTAGCTCTTCCCGGAGGAGGCCCTAAGCTGAGACACCAGAGTTTTCGAGCTGAGCACCGTCTGGTCTTCTTCCCCAGCCGAGGCGAGTGGGCGCTGGGCGGAGCGAAGAAAACTAGTGGAGCTGCAGGGAGCCCGCGAGCATCCGGCTCTGGCCACCACTGCTGCCACTGTTGCAGTTGCCGCTGCCGCCGCCGCCTCCGCCGGCTCGGCTGGCAGCCGCTAACCTGGGATGTGCCCGCTTGTCTGCGCTCCGCGGAAGCCCCGCCCCGCACGCCCCGCCCCGCGAACAGGCCAAGCCCCCGCCACAGCCCCTGCGCGCTGTCCCGCTCCGCACCGCTGAGATGCTGTCCTGCCGGGCCCAGGGCTGAAGACTCGGAGCAACCTCGATGCAGATAAATAAAACGAAACCCGGACCTCGCTCTCCCAGTCCATTCTGGGGAAGAATTATCTGTTAAAAACAGAGAATGTATAAATAGGATCAGAGAAGACAAGAGATGACAGACACCAACTGGAACTAAGAAATATCTCATCTATGTAATCAAGGTCCTCAATACATAGGAATTTGAATTCTAATTGCATTAAATAGAATCTGGACATAATACAAAAAACAAAAACTATCTACAGTTAAAGATTTCAATTGAAAGACTTCATAACACTTAGGTTTTTAAACAGTGCACATGAGAAGCTATTTTTTTTAATTGCTTTGTGTTACTGCTTAGGAACATTTTTCTATAACATCATGATTTTCTGAAAGACGGTGTAAGTATTACAATCAAGCTTTATCACATTCTTACCACAATGAAGTCTAGTTTTAAGTCTCTTATCACCATTTAGTATCATATTTTACTTCAGCACTTTGTATCTGTGGGGCCCCTCTGAGCTTTATCACTTCTGGAATTTCTTTAAAATATTTTTCAGAGAGCAACTAAGTTAAGAGTGCTCAGGGGAGTTCCTCACAAGGAATACAGAATAATAAAGACTTTAAGCAATTGTAAAATGGCAAAGGAATTTTGTCAATTTACAGTTTACAACAGGAATGCATTATGCACCAGAAACCAAAGGGCAGGTGCATTTTGTAAATGTGATTAACTCAACAATTAAGCCTGTAAGAGTGTCTCAATCCACAGCCACTTGAAGAGAGTACTCCGTCTGTAAAATAAACTAGTTAAAAGCACAGGCAGGTGGGACAATGAATGATTTAACCACTTTAAGGAATTTCATCTCAAATTTGAACCCCTACCAAGAGAGAGTAGTGAAAAACTTTATGTCTTAGTGAAAACTTTTAATGAACATTCGATATCAAAGGCAGCACTTTCAGCAGTATATCACTTGCTTTAAAACCATTCCAGGGCAATGGCTGAGACACTGCTTCAGAGTGAAATCATGCTACTTGGTATTCGGCATCAGTTTTCTGAATATGAGGTTTTGTTTCAAAGGGCAATGCTCTTCATGAATCTCTCCAGCTCTAACCACCCAGCATGGAAAGATTGCCTGGAAGTCAGCTATATCTATGAAAAGAAACAAGAAAAACCATGAGAATATACATAGTGCTTATGGGGGTCAGATAATATTCTACGTACTTTATGGAAATGAATTCACTCATTTAATCTTTATAACAACCTTATTAAGTAGTTACTACTATAATTGTTTTACAGATGAGGAAACAGGAACAGAGAGGACAAGTGACTTACTGAGTGCCTCAGGTAAGTGACAAAGCCAGAAATCGAACTGAGGTTTCCAAATCCAGACTGCAGAGGCTCCCTTTGACTATTCTATGGTACACAAAAACCCATCAAGTTTCACCAAAGGCCTTTGGGCAGGAACACCAAAGGCTGTTTATTCATTTATCAGATTTTTTACTAGTAAATATGCATAATTTCTATCTATATAACTGTATTCTACTAGAATTATTTGTATCTCTATATAAGGCTAATAAATTCCCAAGTTTTTCTAAAACACCTTTATTCTTACCAAGATCTCTCCTTGATAGATTTAATCATCATAGACTCTTACCATCAAAAAGATCCTTAAATTACCATCTAACACATTAACTGGAATCTCTAAAACAGTGTATCTTGCAAGAATAAAAATCAAAAACACAACTGAGTATTGATGGTTCAGTAAAAGCTAATCGACTAATACATATTGGTTGAACACATACAATTTTTTAAATCACTATTCTAGGCTTAACAGGAGTTTAAAGAGACATGCAAGCAAGTTTTCTCAGTGATTTTATAAGTTAACAAAACAGGTGGGAGGTCATTTATAGAAATGCCATAGGAACTAACAAGAATATATTTAGTCTGTATAAAATATCCCCATTAACAAAAAATAAATATATTTTCCTTCTACCTCTTATGCATAACTGCTGGCAAAGCGGATGAGCCAGCATGTGGCCTGGAAGGGCATCTTCCTATTAGTATCCCTAAGCCCACCACGCAAGGCAACAATATGCCTGCTACTGAAGCTGCCAAGCTTCGAAACAAGTTTTCTAGTTCCACCCAGAACACAATGCCACGATCCCTTTCATAAGAACATTCTAGAGCAACCTCTGCAAATTGTACCATAACTAGCTTTTTATTCAATTTACTGGTAAACATTACAAATGAAGCTAGGGAAAACTTTCCATAATTTGATAGTTATAATGCCTTATTTTTCAAAAGGTATTCAAAAAATGTATTGAATGTCTTTTATGTAATAGGCACTGTGCTTTGCTTTCAAAATACCAATACCCTTGGATAGGAGAATCTTTAAATGGTCATTACTTAAAATACACCTTAGTAATATTCTAAATGCAAAACTTCCCTGATACTTTCTATGTAACTGTGTATACGTTTATAGTTTGTCAACTTAGGACCTTGTAAAGAGAAATGCAAAACCTCGGCCAGGTGCGGTGGTTCACGCCTGTAATCCCAGCACTTTGGGAGGCTGAGGCAGGTGGATCACGAGGTCAGGAGATTGAGACCATCTGGCCAACGTGGTAAAATTCCATCTCTACTAAAAATATGAAAATAAGCTGGATGTGGTGGCCCGTGCCTGTAATCCCAGCAACTCGGGAGGCTGAGGCAGGAGAATCGCTTGAACCCAGGAGGCAGAGATTGCAGTGAGCCCAGATTGCACCACAGCACTCCAGCCTGGGGAGAGAGACTCCACCTCAAGAAAAAAAAAAAAAAAAGGCCCTCCAGTGTGGTTTAGGTGATTTAATGACATCACAGAGTCTTCAATGCTGACTGATCTTTTAGGCTAAGACTGACCACTAATTAGTTTACCCTCAGAAGCTGATTTGGGTAACTTTTATACCCAGTCAATAACAAGAGCTAACATTTATTAAGCACTTACAGATATTATCTCATTTAACATTTCAACCATTGCATGAGACAGTTATTATTATACTACTGAGAAAACTGAAGTACAAGGAGATTAAATAACCTTCTAGAAACCCTGATAAGAGCCCAAATGCAAGCCAGGCTTCATAACTTCTGTACCCCCTTAGTCACTACACTTGCCTGCCTGACAAGCCAGACACCTGCTTTGTGGTCCCTTGAAATCAACCTATCATATGAATAGAAACTCTGGTACTCGCAGCCGTCTGTGTGGACAACCCGCTGAATACCTTGGCTATAGTGGCCCAGAGCCCTGCATGGGCTCCAACGATAGCCTGATAGTACCTCACTGCTGTGCAGCTGGCCAAGATACCACCTGCTCCTACTTCCTACCTCCACCTACCTCCACTACTTCCTCCAAGCTTTTAACTATGAGAACTGTTTTGTAAGCACTAAAATCCCATGAACTGCCTTAACATCTTTGAGCCTCACAAGCTCCCTAGCCATGAGTTCTCCTGCTCTGGCCAGATATGCCCCCCACCCAAAAGGAAAGGCTTGCTTGCTGGCTACCTCCCTTAGCTGAACCAGCTCCATCCCATCCTGTCTTCAACCTAATGGCTTTCACCTCCCTTCAGAGCAATTATTCCAACAAGACAATCACGTCCGCCTGTGGGAACCAAGGGGTCCTCCCCGCAACACACCATCTTCTTGTTACTACAAAGCTTGCCTCCCACAACTCCTGCAGGTTCACTCTGCTCCCAAATGAAGGCCCTCCTCCCCTGTATGGCCCTGCGTGGCATGTGGTAGCCTCCTCCCCTGGGCTATGAGTGTATGTGTCTAACAAACTGCTGTGAATCTCATCTGTCCAGTCTTGTGTGTTTGATCATCTCATATTATTTACAAAGGCGGATCCATCTTTCATCAACTGGGTGAAAAGGAGGTGGTCAGAGAAAGAATATCCTTAATACAAATAACTTCCACTTCACTATTTCCAAAAAAGTACTGACTTTTTTCTTGCCCTACCTTCTCTCTCCCTCCGATGTAGGCTCTAAGCCCTTGGTTGCACAGTAAATACAGCCAAGATGGAGGTCAACCCGAGCTGCCACAGTAATGAATTTCTGCCACCAAGTAACCAGAAGGAAATTGAGTGATACTTCCTTGAAATCTCTAGTGAAGATAGTAATGGTTCTGTTAAAAAAAAAAAAAAAAATCACCACCAGGCACAGTCACAGTAACCCACGCCTATAATCTCAGCACTTTGGGAAGCTGAGACAGGAGGATCACTTGAGCCCAGGAGTTTGAGACCAGCCTGGCCAACATAGGTAAACCCTGTCTCTACAAACATTCCAAAATATTGGCCAGGCATGATGGCACATGCCTGTAGCCCCAGCAACTTGGGAGGCTGAAGTAGGAGGATCACTTGAGCCCAGGAGGTTGAGGCTGCAGTGAGCCATGTTTGCAGTACTGCATTCCAGCCTGGGTGACAGCGTGAGACCCTGTCTCAAAAGAAACGAAAAGAGAAGAGAGGAGAGGCGAGGTGAGGCAAGGCGAGGAGAGGAGAAGGCAAGGCTGCCTAAAGGAGAGAATACACAGCAAATAAAACATTACATAAAATACTCAAAATCAGACATCAAACTGAAATTAACATGACAGTGGGAAATTTTGATCAGCAAACATTTTCAAAAATCGCAAATGCACACACACGTATGTCTGCATACCACTAATGTATATATATACGCACACACACATATGTGTTTCTGTATACCACTAACCTATATTTTTCAATTTGAAAACCCTCATAATCATCAGTACATGTTTATCAATGATTTTTAAATATTTTAGATATACTTATGTCATTATCTCATAACAAGTGTGCTTCAAGGCAAAGACAATGTTAACTATTTCACAAAAAGCCTTAAATAAATACTGTTCCTGTGTGAAAATTTCAAAAGTATTTTGTACTATCTTTAATTTTACATGTTTTATATTTACAATTTCTAATGAAAGACATTTCATTTTTTTCAGAGAACTTATGGAGAAATAAAAACAATAGTTGCTTTCAAAAAGAGAATGTAGGCCGGGTGCAGTGGCTCAAGCCTATAATCCCAGCACTTTGGGAGGCCGAGATGGGCGGATCACGAGGTCAGGAGATCGAGACCATCCTGGCTAACACGTTGAAACCCCGTCTCTACTAAAAAAAAATACAAAAAACTAGCCGGGCGACGTGACGGGCGCCTGTAGTCCCAGCTACTCGGGAGGCTGAGGCAGGAGAATGGTGTAAACTCGGGAGGTGGAGCTTGCAGTGAGCTGAGATCCGGCCATTGCACTCCAGCCTGGGCGACAGAGCCAGACTCCGTCTCAAAAAAAAAAAAAAAAAAAGAGAGAGAATGTAAAGTATTAGAACACTAGGAAAAGAAACCAGCAACACTCAATGATTTTATGAAACCAAATGTCTTCAAATAATTTTCTTCTAGTCTATAATGTAAGAATGTGAAAACCATGTCCCTCAAAGTTGCAATATGCATTGCATGTGTAAATTTTATGTATAATTACAGTATAATGGAAATGAATACACTACACATTTCTCTCACATTCAAATGTTTGTTTTGCACCAACTATTTTTGATTTCCAAATAGAGTGAAATTCACATCAGAATTTCATCGCATCATTAATTATACCAACATCTTAAGGAAAAATAATTATATTAATCAATAAATCCAGTTGTTAAATACATTAAATACATAATCTTGCTTAGGTGAATGTTTTCCAGAAATTAAACTACGCAAAAAAGTCTCTAACCTTTATAAGACTTTATACCTAACATTGCCGGCTGTTTAACCTGAGAACTAAGGGGTCACAAGAGTTTTATCTGCCAGATGATAAGCCTTCTGAGGTCAAGTAAGCCTGCAAATATCCACCTCTACCCTCTGTAGTCACTGCACAACTTTATTGAATAAATTTGGCTGCTATAAGGTTGATAATCTCGTGTGTCCTATGTTATCTTTATTAAAATCTTTGATTCTTTTTTAAGCAGCAATCCACTTTTTAACTTCACTTAATCTCTAAATTATTATATTACTTTCAAAGTGGAAAATTCACTATCTGATAGAATAGTATCAATAAACATCTTCAGAACCAGGTTGTAATTTCTCAAGTTATTTGGGGATCACTGCATCTTCTAGATTTGACTTTCAGTAAATCTTTGATGTCTGTTTCACTTCTTGTCGTTACTTTTTATGATTAAAAATTTGAGGTAGATATTTTAAAAAGTTAATGTTACTACTAAATTAATTATTGAATCAAGAGTTAAAGAATTATTTTCCTAATTGATTTCCTGCAACTTCCGACATTACAATATCTTAAATATTAATATATTCAGATAAAATTAATTTTAATGCTAGTTATCAAATATTCTCCAGAATGGGTATTATTATCTGTGTCACTTTGGTGGTTGTTAAAACCATTCTGATATTCCCTTTACTTATTATGTAAAATGAGGGGAAAATACAATGTCTATGTTATAATGTTGATAGGGTTAACTGAGATAATATATGTGAAGTATTTTGTACAATTCTTGGATTATGTGACCACTCAGTAACTAGACATTATTCTTCTTCCCCACTGGAAAAAAAAATACCTTCCATTATTTGTGATCTATTAGTTACATCCTAGAGGTATTTAAGGTAATAAATCCTCTCCTCTAAACTCAATAGTAATTCAAAAGTAAAACCTCTTGCCCTCCCCATATTTGTAATGCGGTTCCTTCATGTAGTATAGCAGTTATGCACCTATCAAACTATCTTTTTGAGTAGTGAAACAAATGAGCATCATCTCAACTCAATGTAGGTACAGGAGATTTTAAGTTGCTCGAGGTCATGAGGTAAAAGTCACTTTTAAGGGTAAAAGAGTCACTCCTCTCTGAACATAATGAGCACTTAGAGCAGGATCTGGAAACTAATTATCATCAGCTTTTTAAGATGCAAAATGTAGACACTCTCCTAATGATTAAACTTTATAATTGATAATTATCTTTGATTAACGAGTAGGAAGGTCTTCCAGAGGCTTTCGCTGCTGTGTACCATTGTCATAATTGATCTTTAATTGTTCCATGTAAGAATCCCTTTTATCATGTTTAATCTTTGCTATTTATAAATAAGGACCATGTACCACCCTTATTAACTCTCCCTAGATGTAATATTACTTTACAATTGTCTTTCCAATTTAATTAACATTCAGCCTAATTCTTTATATTTGCATATGAAAAGGTACAAGCAGTTCATGCTCTCAAGCAGAAAGGAGAAACCCTTTGCTCTGACCACTTTTGAATTCTCTTCTTGATCCAAATTGTGAGAGAAGAGAACAATACTCTCTCTGGATATGCGAGAGGAGACTTTACATCATTGCCATCTTTCTGCTCCTGGAGAATGTATTTAGGCCCTTCTTATCTTAGTAAAATATATATCATTTCATCTCTGCTCTGTTTCTTATATAGCATCCTAGTTTTTCCTCACTTTCCTTTTCCTGCCAATATTTCTAAATGATCTAACTACTTTCCTGATCTCTGTGTATGAGATTAGTCCAAAACCACACGGCCAACTTTTTTCATGTATCTTCCGAGTCTGACATTGCTAAACACTCTCTTTAAGTTTCTGCCGCCTTCAGCTTTCCTGAAAATTGACGGTCCTCGGTCTTCTCCTAGCTCACCAACATTTCTTTGCCTATTCTTTTGCCTATTTTCCACCTTCCCCCTGCCTCAGAATTTCCCAAGGCTTATGCCGTAGACCTTGCTTTTCTTTTTCTACTTATTCTTCCAAGGAAGGTGTCCTGGGTTGAATAATGTCCCCTCAAAATTCATGTCCACCCATGCATTTTGAATATCAGAATGTTACTTTACTTGGAACTAAGATCTTTGCAGGTGTAATTAATTAAGGATCTTAAGATGAAATCATCCTAAATTTAAATCCAATGACTGGTGTCCTGATAAGAGAAGACGTAGACAGAGAAGGAGGAGATATGAGATGGAGGCAAAGATTAGATTGATTCAGCTGCAACCCAAAAAATGCCAAGGATTGCTGACAACCACCTGATGTTAAGAGAGGAATGAGCCTGATGTGGTATTTGGTTTTCTGTCCCTGCATTAGTTTGCTGAGGATAACTAAGTAATGTGTTGATAGGTGCAGTAAACCACCATGGCACACATTTGCCTGTGTAACAAATCTGCACACACTGCACATGCAATTCCAGGACTTAAAATAAAATTCTTTTAAAAAGAGGAATGAGATACCTCCTCCCTCAGAGCCTCCGGGAGGAACCAACCCTGCTGGCACTTTGATTTCAGACCTATGGATATTTCTGGAAACTTGAGAGAATACAATTCTGTGTTAAGCCCCCAAGTTTGTGGGTTTGGCAGTCCTAGAAAATGAATACTGAGGGCTTATGCCTTTACCTCTAGCATCTGTGCTAAATATCCAGAGACATTTCTCTCTAGGTCTGGTCTATTATCTGCCCCATCTGCTTTTTAATTTGGGTATTCTACCATCTCTCAAACTCTATGTTTAACAAAGGGATGTTATTATCTTCTCCCCGGTTCACACTCTCCCTTATCCATTGTTAAACTTATTGACAAATACAAGAGCTCGAGTTCTGTTCTTTTTGTTAATAAAATTATCCTTGCTAAACCAGAATGTTCGTATTCTCTCTCCTTTAATATCTCTATGTAATATAAATTACATGACTTATCAAGTTATCCATTTATCTCTCATATTCATCTTTTTCATTCCAACTTCCCCACCCTTTCTCTTTAAATTACCAGTTGATTGCACTAGTCCCCAGAGTGGGGTCATCACCTACACTGTCTTTCTGGTCTAAATCATTCTCCATCCTAGACCCATGTCAGTCCATTTTCATCCTAGGTCCAGTCAGTCTTTTACATTAATATATGTATGCTACATAATATATTTGGTATATTATAAATATACTAAAAATGCTAATTGGTTATTTGTAGTTTACTACATATATATGTAATAAATATTTGCATATATATATATATATATGCAATGTATATTGGTGGCAAACTAGAGTCTAGCATCTACCTCTGTATTTCTTCAAATATAGTTCAGAGAATGCCAGTAACATATTCACTGGGAGTATTAGAATGCAGATTCCCAGGTCTTATCCAAAATCAGATTCTTGGTTTGGGATCCAGAGCTATTCTCATAAAATTCTCATGAAAGCTCAACATTTAAACATATTGAGTTCCCTTTACTTTTATCTAAATTCACTCTTCTTCCTACATAAACCCTCTGTTTCTTCTGGAGGCACAAAAATCCACCACTTATCTTCCCTAAAATGTACCTTGCTTATTTAAACTTGAAGCATCACTTAAGCCTGGAATACTTCCTTCTTGCTCTCCACCTCTCTTTTGTTAAAAGCTCCACTCAAGTTACTTACTCATCACAAGGACTTTTCCAGTCATGCAATTCCACACTATTATCTTCCACCTCTGGGTTCCTATCACGTTATTGTGCCAGTTACTATGTACTGATTAATTGTATGTCATTATTTAAGTAAACATGCAGTTATGGTTTGTTTCCTTAAGAAAATCTTAAGCTGCTCCAGACTCTGCACAGGATCTAGTGCATAACAGGAATTCAGCAAACGTTTTCTAAATTAGTGCTTGAAAGAAAGGCCAGGGGCAGCATCTTGAAAAGCTCACAAATGCATATAGGAGACTCAGATGTAGACCACCTTGTTAGGAAGTACACTAATGGGGATGGATACTTATATTCCTATTCATTCCACTTGAGTACAACTATGAAGGTTGACTGATGATAACGTAACAATGATACCATGTGTTATATTTGATCTTCAGGAATGTGAGAGCAGATAACCAGGCTTAAACTATTAAAGTTATTTTTTCTACTAGTCTAATAGCCACTGAATTATTGCTAATACAACAAAACTGGACTAACAAGCTAAAAAAAATTATGTTGATAAAAGTACAATTTAAAAATTAAAACCATATCTGTATTCATTATTCACTTCTAAATATAAATCATTGCATTCACTCTGACCAATATTTATTGAGCATTGCTATGTATTATGCAAATCAAAATATTGATTACCTGACCTATGGCACACTAACCATGGAAATTAAACATAGAATGATCTCTATTGCTCTTTATGCAGATAAAGCATAAATATTCTGAAGAGAAATATCTACAACACACACATTGTACCAGCCTGCTTTATTTTCTTAAATCCATATCAACATAAATAAACACAACAACACTTTAAGAAACTTTCTTTTTCTCCTTTTCTCTGAGACACAGTATTGCTCTGTCACCCAGGCTAGAGGGCAGTGGCATGATCTCAGCTCACTGCAGCCTTCATTTCCCACACTCAAGTGATCCTTCTCCCTCAGCCTCCCAAGTTGCTGGGACTACAGGCCTGCACCACTACACCAGATAACCCTTTTTTTTTTTTTTTTTTTTTTTTTAAGTAGAGACTAGGTCTCCCTATGTTGCTCAGGCTGGTCTTGAACTGCTGAACTCAAGTAATGTTCCCACCTCAGCCTCCCAAAGTACTGGGATTACAAGAATGAACCACCAAGCCTAGCAAGAAACTTTATCTACAAAGGAACATATGTTTTCAAACTGTGCCTAGGCTTTCACTAATTAACATATTCTTCTCTCAGAAAAAATGTGTAATATATGTTACAAACTTCAGAATTCAAAACACACTCCTTGTATTCTCTTGTCCTTATTCTCACTTCGGAGATGTTACATACAGAAAATTTGGAAAAACAATCATACTAGCTCTCCCCAATATCACCTCTGCTCATACATTTAATACAGCGAATGTTTCCTCAGAATCCAAAAAGCATTACCTAAACCATTGATTCAGAGCAAACCCCACTGACTTCTGTATCAACTCTCAGTATGCCCTGAATCACTTCAACGATACACTGAAACATCAAAGCACTTATATACATGCCAGGCTCTATTCCAAGCCCAGAATTAGGGATGCAGAGCTGGATCAAATTCTGTCCCTGTCCTCAAAAAAATGTACAATTCTGAAAACTAGAAAGGCACAAAAACAAATAGGGACCATAAAAGGTTACAGATGTCCTAATCAGAGTACTCAAAGAAAGGCTACAACACCTTCACAAAGCACAAAACCTGAGAAGTAAGCTGTGTTTCTTGTGTGATTGCTTAACGTGTGTTCTTCTTAATATTTCAAAATGCGGTTAAATAGAAATCTTTAAGAACATATATCTCCTTATAATAAGTCATTTATATAAGGGGGAATGTTGAAAATCATAGGGTTTGGAAAGTACAGACTCATGTTTTCACTCATAGCACTTATAAAAACAGTCCACATACCACATCACCAATATGATGGAAAGGAATGTAGTCAATAAAAATCACATTTTAAATGTTTCTAAAAACATGAGGGCTGTCAGATGAGAAAACTAAGATTAGAAACATACACAGTCCCAGCTAGTCAGGAGGCTGAGGTGGGAGGACTTCTCAATGTAGCTGACTCCGTCTCAAAAAAAAAAAAAAAAAATAGAAAAGAAAAGAAAAAGAAGTGTACATAAAGTATAATAGATGCTGCACTATAAACTGCATAGAAAAAAAGTGGTGATAAAAATATACTAAAAATGCTAATTGGTTGTTTCTAGTTTATTACTTTTTTTTTATACTTTCAAGTATTTTCCAAATTTACAGTTAAAATCTGAAAATGGACATTTTATGCAAATAAAATTCTACAGTCTTTAAAAAAATTCACCTTTCCCAATATTATAGAAAGAAAAGGCAGCATATACAAAGATGAGTGGAAGAAAAATGCACTAAAATAAAGGCTAGCACTTGCCTTCCATCCCCATCACAAGAGATTTTAGTGGGAGCTTATAACTGCTCATTGTGCAGATTAGTATATTTCTAATTAGTATATTTCTAACAAAGATGAACCCTTATATCCAAATTAATTAGTATGTCTTAATTCAATTTCAGGAGCTGAAGTCAGTGGGCAGTAGTAGTTAAGTGGAAGCCCACCAGGCCCTTCAGATTATTAAACAATGTGAACTCCCCTCTCTCCCTTTCTTGCCTGTGGTTTCTCCACTGCTGATGTCCCTTGCTCCTATTCACTCAGCCTCAGCATTTCCCCGTCGTCCAGCTACTTGGCTGCCTAGGAGTCAGTGAGGTAGGTGACAGAGAGGAGGTGAAACCAACTCAGTCTAGACAGCCAGTGGTGGAAATATAAATAGTGCATATGAACAATTATTCTAGAAGGGCCAAAGAGACCACAGGATAAGTGTTATTGACATTTTCGTGCTGTTTGTATGTTAATTTGGATAGTGCTATAAGTAAAATAAAATATTGTCCTTGAACTTTATTACTACATGACTAAAAAATCTTCAAACAAAAATAATGATGGGGAGGGAAAATTATCAGCCCTTGGATATAATCTAAATTTTCCTGCATTTTCAGTACTCTGTAACCTTGAGCCATTCACCAAGCTCTCAGAGCTTCTGGTTTCCCTAGAGAGACTGAGCTAAATGGCCTGTTATGTCTCTTGCAGCTGTGAAAGTCTACAAACTTTAATAAGAGAGATAGTTATTGCTTTTAAACAAGGGCTCTTGAAAAACAATAAGCAGAAAAAATTTAATTGCTCAAAATGAATTAAGGCATTTATTCTCGCTATTTAGGTAGATTTTTAAAATATCATATATAATTCATTTTTTAGTCTTCATATTCTACAAGTATAAAAAGACAGCCCCCAAATTATATATAAATCTAAAAAAGATAGACAGCCTTAGGGATAAAACAGAAAATAAGCTTAGCTCTGCAACAGAATGATGGGGATGGTTTTGCCTTATGATTTGGGTAATTTAGGAATTAAGACAATTTCACATAATGTAAAAGTTAAGACTATTTTATTATATTTATTAGTAATCGCATTTTGTTTTACCACTTACTATATATACTAGAGTCTGTGGTAAGTGTTTTAACACTCATTTTTTCATTTGATCCACATTACAGCTTGTAGGTACAATTATCATCCCTGTACACATGAAAGAAATCAATACTCAAATAGGTTAAATGATTTGCCTGAGATCATAAAGCCAGTGAGTGGCAGAACCAGATCCAGAACACAGGTCTGGGTTTACAGATTAACCAGAAAAATAAATGAGAGTAAAAATGTTAAAGCAACTTTTCTTTGATGAAACTTTAACATTATTAAATATGACATTTTATCCAAGGTCTTAATAATTGTGAGAATCAGAAATGTAAAATAAAAAGTTCCATGGATCAAGTTGAACTTTCTCCAAATTTCAGTGAAAACTAACCAAAATTTAAAAAATAACCTTCTCAGCTTTTCTTTAAGAGCCGGTGGTGGGCAGGGAGGGAGGGGGAGATTTGCCTGTGCCCCTAACCACTTTCACTCTGCGCAATGACACACCACAGTCCCTTACTCAACCTACCATTCCAGATCGTTCTTGAGCTGAGTCCAAACCTAGTTCTTTAGAACTGTTTTCCACCATTCTCTTTTACATGAACTTCATTCAAGCCAAACTGAATAATTTCTTCTTCTCATCTTTGTGCCTTTGCCTAAGCCATTCGTTCCTAGACTTTTATTCCCAGTCCCTAAACATGTCTCAAATTAAAACCATTGTTCATGAAACCAGCTTGTCTTATATGAAAGCCACGATCCTCTCCTCAATTCTCATCTCACTTCTCTTGTATGGCATTTATCACCTCATTATTGGGTATTATATTTCATGTCTTGATTTATCACCTCTGCTACAGTAAAGTCCTTGTATACAGACTCAATGAAGAGTTCGTTTGTGTATCATCAAGGCATTTAGTACAAGAGGGAATGTGTTTGGTTTAGAATATAACTACTTGTTCTCAGATAATCAGAAAGTTTAAATATGGTTGTTTTGTTTTAAGGTCCAGTAGCATGTAACAGAACTGGAACTCCTCTCACCAAGGAATCACTGAAGAGGGAAAGACACACATACTCTCCCTCCCTCTCTCTCTCCCCTTCCCCTCCCTCTCTCTCTCTCTCTCTCTCTCCTTCCCCTTTCTCTCTCTCTCTCTCCTTCCCCTTTCTCTCGCTCTCTCTCTCCCCTTCCCCTTTCTCTCTCTCTCTCTCCTTCCCCTTT